>NW_027333068.1:0-36684 GCF_002575655.3 Aegilops tauschii subsp. strangulata
GGGGAAAATAGGGATGTCTCCTACGTTACCCATAATATGTGGAAGTATCGACGTAATTTCATAGAGTCATTCGATCTGAATGCTACATGAAGAACATAAGCCAGATGACGGAACGCAGAGACCTAGGATGTAGAAGATCATAACATGAGCGATTCGGCAGATTTGGATTCCTTTCCTATATATCCACTCATGTGGTACTTCATCATATGATTCATATAAGATCCATCTGTCTAGAGATCGTCATATACATCTAGAAAGCCGTATGCTTTGGAAGAAGCTTGTACAGTTTGGGAAGGGGTTTTTTGAGAGAAAAGAAGAATCTACTTCAACCGATATGCCCTTAGGCACGGCCATGCATAACATAGAAATCACACGTGGAAGGGGTGGGCAATTAGCTAGAGCAGCAGGTGCTGTAGCGAAACTCATTGCAAAAGAGGGTAAATCGGCCACTTTAAGATTACCATCTGGGGAGGTCCGTTTAGTATCCCAAAACTGCTTAGCAACAGTCGGACAAGTGGGTAATGTTGGGGTGAACCAAAAAAGTTTGGGTAGAGCCGGATCTAAGTGTTGGCTAGGTAAACGCCCCGTAGTAAGAGGGGTAGTTATGAACCCTGTGGACCACCCCCATGGGGGCGGTGAAGGGAAAGCTCCCATTGGTAGAAAAAAACCCACAACCCCTTGGGGTTATCCTGCGCTTGGAAGAAGAACTAGGAAAAGGAAAAAATATAGCGATAGTTTTATTCTTCGTCGCCGTAAGTAAATACGTAACTAGGAATATGGAAAATTGCATTTTTGGAATTTGCAATAATGCGATGGGCGAACGACGGGAATTGAACCCGCGCATGGTGGATTCACAATCCACTGCCTTGATCCACTTGGCTACATCCGCCCCTTATCCAGCTAAAGGATTTTTTGCTTTTTTCCATTGATCATTATTCTATTTATTCTGACCTCCGTACTTCGATCGAGATATTGGACATAGAATGCCACTCTTTAAAAAGGAAAAAAAGGAGTAATCAGCTGTGACACGAAAAAAAACGAATCCTTTTGTAGCTCATCATTTATTGGCAAAGATAGAAAAGGTCAATATGAAGGAGGAGAAAGAAACAATAGTAACGTGGTCCCGGGCATCTAGCATTCTACCCACAATGGTTGGCCATACAATCGCGATTCATAATGGAAAGGAACATATACCTATTTACATAACAAATCCTATGGTAGGTCGCAAATTGGGGGAATTCGTGCCTACTCGGCATTTCACGAGTTATGAAAATGCAAGAAAGGATACTAAATCTCGTCGTTAACTGAATTCTGAATAGAAAGATTAAGAAGAAAAAAAAAGATTCAAAATAAAGTAAAGGTAGGCGGGGAATAACCTTATTTATGACAAGTTTCAAACTAGTAAAGTATATCCCTAGGATAAAGAAGAAGAAAAGTGGGCTAAGGAAACTCGCAAGGAAAGTTCCAACCGATCGTCTACTTAAGTTCGAGAGAGTTTTCAAAGCACAAAAACGTATCCCTATGTCTGTTTTCAAAGCACAAAGAGTTCTTGACGAGATTCGCTGGCGTTACTACGAGGAAACTGTTATGATACTGAACCTCATGCCCTATCGAGCATCTTATCCCATCTTAAAGTTGGTTTATTCGGCAGCCGCAAATGCTACTCATTATAGGGATTTCGACAAAGCGAATTTATTTATTACTAAAGCCGAAGTCAGTAGGAGTACTATTATGAAGAAATTCAGACCTCGAGCTCGAGGACGTAGTTTCCCCATAAAAAAAAGCATGTGTCATATAACAATTGTACTAAATATAGTAAAGAAATCTAAATAACCTTTAGATCCATCTAAGATTTCGATTCCCAGTAAAAAAAAATATAGAATAGAAAAATATGGGACAAAAAATAAATCCACTCGGTTTCAGACTTGGTACAACCCAAAAACACCATTCCTTTTGGTTCGCACAACCAAAAAATTATTCTGAAGGTCTACAGGAAGATAAAAAAATAAGGGATTGTATCAAGAACTATATACAAAAGAATAGGAAAAAGGGCTCGAATAGAAAAATAGAATCAGACTCAAGTTCCGAAGTAATTACACATAATAGAAAAAAAATGGACTCAGGTTCAAGTTCCGAAGTAATTACACATATAGAAATCCAAAAAGAAATCGATACGATCCACGTCATAATCCATATTGGATTCCCAAATTTATTAAAGAAAAAAGGAGCAATCGAAGAATTAGAGAAAGATCTACAAAAGGAAATTAACTCTGTAAACCAGAGATTTAATATTTCTATCGAAAAAGTGAAAGAACCTTATAGACAGCCTAACATTCTTGCAGAATATATAGCTTTCCAATTAAAAAATAGAGTTTCATTCCGAAAGGCAATGAAAAAAGCCATTGAATTAACTAAAAAAGCAGATATAAGGGGAGTAAAAGTAAAAATTGCGGGTCGTCTCGGAGGAAAAGAAATTGCACGCGCCGAATCTATTAAAAAGGGTAGACTTCCCCTCCAAACAATTCGCGCTAAAATTGATTATTGCTGCTATCCAATTCGGACTATCTATGGAGTATTAGGTGTAAAAATTTGGATATTCGTAGACGAAGAATAAGTAATCTTGTCTTCGGATTCTGTCCATTGATAGAATAAAAAATGACAAGAGACTTTTTTCCTGAAATCCCTGCAAAAGAAGAAATTATACCTCTTTCTATAAGATTTAATGAAAATTGATAAATCATTTAATATAATTGCTATGCTTAGTGTGTGACTCGTTATTTTTTTCTTTTTTTAAGAAAAAAACTTAGTAATTATAGAAAATTAACTAATAACCAACCTATTGCTTCGTATTGTCGAGATCCTAACTAAGAAACAGTCACTATATGAATAAATACCTCTATCATAAATGAGTAGATGTGTCATATAGTTGTAGCAACTGCAATTTTTTCTCTAAAAAGAAAAGGGATTCTAGGTTGTGAAGCAAAACTAAAGGGATGTGGATAAAGGGAGGGATGATAGAAAGAAGAAGAGGAAATAAATAAGATATAGGATTCCACTATGTATGGTCTATGAATTACATCATAAAAGGCAATGTGATAAAGCATCAATATAATAAAAATAATAGAGAATTAAAAATTGTAACTTGAAACAAGAACTACAAATTTAAAGCAATAATAAAGAGCCGCCCGGGTTAATAAAACTGAGAAAATTAACTCGGAAAGAAATTTTTTGGAAGCTCCGTTGCGGGATTCAGACCTAACCATTCAAGGAGAAGCAGTGGGAACGACAGAACCTATGATTCCATAGGATTTTATTGAAAAGAATCCTAACACTTCATTGGGTGGGATGGCGGAACAAACCAAAAAAATTGTCTTATTTGGTAAGTTTATAAATTAACAAATAAGACAGGAAAGAGTAAATATTCGCCCGCGAAATTCTTATTGAATTAGAATACTTTACCGCGATTCAATAAGAGTAAAAATAAGGATTTTTTTAAGAAGGATTACATTATCTATAAATATAGAATTTAGATAAATATACACACACATCTGGATATATTCTAGATCTTCTTTTTTGACTATATATTATATTTTTCTGTTTTAACAAATTCAATATAAAAAAAACCGAACTTTTTCTATTATCTATTAATGTGTATCTATCCGTACCGTAATATTTTTGAATATTATGAATTAGAGAAATTTACATGCTTTCTCATTCCATTCGCGAGGAGCTGGATGAGAAGAAACTCTCATGTCCAGTTTTGCAGTAGAGATGGAACTAAGAAAGAGAACCATCGACTATAACCCCAAAAGAACCAGATTTCGCAAACAACATAGAGGAAGAATGAAAGGAAAATCCTGCCGAGGCAATCGTATTTGTTTTGGTAGATATGCTCTTCAAGCACTTGAACCCGCTTGGATCACGGCGAGACAGATAGAAGCAGGACGAAGAGCAATAACACGATATGCACGTCGTGGTGGAAAAATATGGGTACGTATATTTCCCGACAAACCGGTTACACTAAGACCCACGGAAACACGTATGGGCTCGGGAAAGGGGTCCCCCGAATATTGGGTATCCGTTGTTAAACCTGGTCGTATACTTTATGAAATGGGGGGAGTATCTGAAACTGTAGCTAGAGCAGCTATCTCCATAGCTGCCAGTAAAATGCCCATACGAAGTCAATTTATTCGATTAGAGATATAGAACCCTAAAAGGGGTATGGAAGATAAAAAAAAATGCCCGGTTTTTCTTTCTGGAAAGACAATATTTCTTTCATCCTTTTGCATTGAAATAACAAATTGAAATCAAAATAAAAAATAATATGATTCAACCTCAGACCCTTTTAAATGTAGCAGATAATAGTGGAGCTCGAAAATTGATGTGTATTCGAGTCATAGGAGCTGCTGGTAATCAGCGATATGCTCGTATTGGTGATGTTATTGTTGCTGTAATCAAAGACGCATTGCCCCAAATGCCTCTAGAAAGATCCGAAGTAATTCGAGCTGTAATTGTACGTACATGTAAAGAGTTCAAATGCGAAGACGGTATAATAATCCGCTATGATGACAATGCTGCGGTTATAATTGATCAAAAAGGCAATCCAAAAGGAACTCGAGTTTTTGGCGCGATTGCCGAGGAATTGAGAGAATTGAATTTTACCAAAATAGTTTCATTAGCTCCTGAAGTATTATAAATACTAGTAGGCGAAATTGAGACCAAAGAATTAATTTAGTAGATTGTGTTTTACGTATATGTTTTAAAATCCAAAATGAAAAAAAAAAAGAAAACATGTTGATTATAGAAAAATTAGGAGGAACCTAGAATTAGAGTCTTATGGGCAAGGACACTATTGCTGATTTACTAACCTCTATAAGAAATGCGGACATGAATAAAAAAGGAACAGTTCGAGTAGTATCTACAAATATTACCGAAAACATTGTTAAAATACTTCTACGAGAGGGTTTTATTGAAAGTGTTCGGAAACATCAGGAACGTAACAGATATTTCTTGGTTTCAACTTTGCGACATCAAAAGAGAAAGACTAGAAAAGGAATATATAGAACAAGAACCTTTTTAAAGCGTATCAGCCGACCCGGCTTACGAATTTATACCAACTATCAAGGAATTCCTAAAGTTTTGGGTGGAATGGGAATTGCTATTCTTTCTACTTCTCGAGGAATAATGACAGATCGAGAAGCTCGACTAAACAGAATTGGGGGAGAAGTCTTATGTTATATATGGTAATCGCCCCGCCTATAGTGCTTGAATTCTATCTCGCCCTTCCTATTTTTAAAATAAAAATAGAAAAATAGGAGAAAAAAAATATGACAGAAAAAAAAAATAGGAGAGAAAAAAAAAACCCGAGAGAAGCAAAAGTAACTTTCGAAGGTTTAGTTACGGAAGCCCTACCCAATGGAATGTTCCGCGTTCGGCTAGAGAATGACACCATCATCCTAGGCTATATTTCAGGAAAGATACGGTCTAGTTCTATACGAATACTGATGGGGGATAGGGTCAAAATTGAAGTAAGTCGTTATGATTCAAGCAAGGGACGTATAATTTATAGACTTCCCCATAAGGATTCGAAGCGTATCGAAGACTCGAAGGATAGCGAAGATTTGAAGGATAGCGAAGATTTGAAGGATACCAAAGATTCAAAGGATTAGGTTTTTCTTTTTTTTCTAGGGTAATAAATTCTAAGTTCTAAAATTCAAGCGAAGAGACTTATTTTTTCCAAAAGATTAGATTCATAGTTTAAAAAAGGATACGGAAATATGAAAATAAGAGCTTCCGTTCGTAAAATTTGTACAAAATGTCGACTGATTCGTAGGCGTGGACGAATTAGAGTCATTTGCTCTAATCCGAAGCATAAACAAAGACAGGGGTAATCTTTCGAAAAAGAACTTTACTTTCTAAAAAGTAAAAAAAAGTACCCGCGGAAATGTTCCAATTCCAAATAAAATAATTTCATTTAAAATAATTAAAGTAAAGGGTTTATTTTACCCTGAAACGGATATCTTTGTATCTTTTTTTCTTTTTTTTATTTCTAACTCATATTTATGAGATAATAAAATATGGCAAAAGCTATACCAAAAATTGGTTCACGTAAGAAAGTGCGTATTGGTTTACGTAGGAATGCACGTTTTAGTTTACGGAAGAGTGCACGTAGAATAACAAAAGGGGTTATTCATGTTCAAGCTAGTTTCAACAATACCATTATAACTGTTACAGACCCACAAGGTCGGGTGGTTTTTTGGTCCTCGGCCGGTACTTGTGGATTCAAAAGCTCAAGAAAAGCATCACCCTATGCTGGTCAAAGAACAGCAGTAGATGCTATTCGTACAGTAGGTTTGCAACGAGCAGAAGTTATGGTAAAGGGCGCTGGTAGTGGAAGAGATGCCGCATTACGAGCCATTGCTAAAAGTGGTGTGCGATTAAGTTGTATACGCGATGTAACACCTATGCCGCATAATGGATGTCGACCGCCTAAAAAAAGACGTCTGTAAAAGAATTAACCCGCTTTCAACTTTCATTTCAAGAGAAATAAACGATTCAATGATAAAATAATAATACTAGTCTATTATGGTTCGAGAGGAGGTAGCAGGATCCACTCAAACACTACAGTGGAAGTGTGTTGAATCAAGAGTAGATAGTAAGCGCCTTTATTATGGTCGTTTCATTCTGTCCCCGCTTAGAAAAGGTCAAGCGGACACCGTCGGTATTGCCTTGCGAAGAGCTTTACTTGGAGAAATAGAAGGAACATGTATCACACGTGCAAAATTTGGGAGCGTGCCGCACGAGTATTCTACAATAGCAGGTATTGAAGAATCCGTACAAGAAATTTTACTAAATTTGAAAGAAATTGTATTGAGAAGTAATCTCTATGGAGTTAGAGACGCATCCATTTGCGTCAAAGGTCCTAGATACATAACTGCTCAAGATATCATCTTACCGCCTTCCGTAGAAATCGTTGATACGGCACAACCTATAGCTAACTTGACAGAGCCCATTGATTTCTGTATTGATTTACAGATCAAGAGAGATCGTGGATATCAGACAGAACTCAGAAAGAACTATCAAGATGGAAGTTATCCTATAGATGCTGTATCCATGCCTGTTCGAAATGTGAATTATAGTATTTTTTCTTGTGGGAATGGAAATGAAAAACACGAGATACTTTTTCTAGAAATATGGACTAATGGAAGTTTAACCCCTAAGGAAGCACTTTATGAGGCTTCTCGTAATTTGATTGATTTATTTCTTCCTTTTCTACACGCGGAGGAAGAGGGCGCTAGTTTCGAAGAAAATAAAAACAGGTTTACTCCACCCCTTTTTACTTTTCAAAAAAGATTAACTAATCTAAAGAAAAACAAAAAAGGAATTCCATTGAATTCTATTTTTATTGATCAATTAGAATTGACTTCTAGAACGTATAATTGTCTAAAAAGGGCCAATATACATACACTATTGGACCTTTTGAGTAAGACTGAAGAAGATCTTCTGAGAATTGACAGTTTTCGTATGGAAGATAGAAAACATATATGGGACACTCTAGAGAAGCATCTCCCAATTGATTTACTTAAGAATAAACTCTCGTTTTAAATCCATTGCAATTTTTTTTCTTCTTCTTTTTCGAGTTAGAATAAAAAGAAAACAATTTAGCATCTTTGGTACAATCTATATTTTCGCGAAATGGATCATAATAAAATGGATTTTAGGTATCTAGGGAAGATTCACTTGGAAGTAACTATTTCCTAGATACCTATGGTACTTCACGGTTGAATGAATCAAAAAATATCTAAAAAAGACCTAAAGTTAATGATTTATCAATGGGTAATGTTGCTCCAATACCTAACCAAAGAGCTACTACAGTACCGATTAAAAAAACGGTCGTAGCTACTGGGCGGCGAAATGGATTTTGGAATTTATTGACATTCTCTAGAAAAGGTACTGTCAATAAGCCTGTTGGCACAGAAACCATTAAAAGAACGCCCAATAACTTATTGGGTACCGTACGGAGTATTTGAAACACGGGAAAGAAGTACCACTCGGGTAATATTTCCAGAGGAGTTGCAAACGGATCTGCCGGTTCACCAATCATTGATGGCTCGAGAACCGCTAAACCTACATTACATGCAATAGTACCTAGAATTACTACTGGAAAAATATATAAAAGATCGTTGGGCCATGCGGGTTCCCCGTAATAATTATGTCCCATCCCTTTAGCTAATTTAGCTCTTAATACAGGATCATTTAAGTCTGGTTTCTTTGTTATTGGGATAGGTGAACTCTTTAGGATCCATCCCCCAAAGGAACCGGACATGAGAATTTATCATCATCCGGCTCGAGCAAGAGTGAAAGAAATAAGACCGCGGAAGATCCTTAATAGAATTAAGGTTTATAATGACTCAATGACTCTAGGCAAGAAAAGCTTTATCAGATTCTCTTTTCCGAAGTTGCACCTACAACTACTCATTGAAAATAATCCTATTCTTATGGGTAAATGCTCAATATCCAAGTGGGCTTACAAATTTGATCATGATCAATTGCTTTGTGGATTGTCTCATGTCTCTTGATTAGTTGGTATTTATCCCCTCAATATCGCAAGTTTCTTACCTCCAAACAAAATATTTACTTGTTACTAATAAAAAATCAAAAAGTTTAGCCTACATTCTTCCTTAGATCCCTTCTTTTACTCCGATAGTATTGCGGATCACAATCGATGCAAAGAAAATGAATGCATTTCCATACTATAATAAAAAGGTAAGTGTAATAAATAGAGAACTGGATCATGTCACATGACTTATTCCATTTCTACTCTATGGGATCTTACGGAGCCTGTTCATGGATGACATGGTTGCGGTATGATCATAGAAGATATTCTCCTCAAGTGAACCAGCCTATCCTTCCTAGGTAGGGGACTTACATGTTGATTGGATGCGGAGACACCTTTGGTTGTGAATTCTAATGTGGCAGATCCAATTCTTTATCTGCATGGCCAAATCAATAATTCAAGTCACACACTCCCATAATCCGCCTTTTTTCTTTCGTAAAATTAACTTCAACTATTTGTATTGTATAAAAATACTTTGGAGTTGAAGAGAAGTATCCAAATGACATGTGTTATTTTACAATAACCCATGCTTGTAGCAATGAAATACCAAAACCTACCCGATATGATATATGATAATTATAATTCTCTATGATATGCCTTCCCTATAAAGGACCCGAAATACCTTGCTTACGTATCATTGGAAAGTGCATTAACATAAATACGGCAGTAAGCAGAGGCAGTACAAAGGTATGTAAACTATAAAAACGAGTCAAAGTGGATTGGCCCACACTAGCACTTCCGCGTAATAACTCCACTAAAGGCGATCCTATTACCGGAATGGCGTCAGGTACACCTGTCACAATTTTGACTGCCCAATAGCCAATTTGATCCCAAGGCAAAGAATAACCAGTTACACCAAATGATGCAGTCAAAACAGCCAAAACCACACCTGTGACCCAAGTTAATTCACGGGGTTTTTTAAATCCCCCTGTGAGATACACACGAAATACATGCAGGATCATCATTAAAACCATCATACTTGCTGACCATCGATGAACTGATCGGATTAACCAACCAAAGTTGGCCTCGGTCATTATGTATTGAACCGAGGAAAAAGCCTCTGTAACGGTTGGTCGGTAGTAAAAAGTCATAGCAAAACCGGTAGCGACTTGTACTAGAAAACAAGTAAGTGTAATTCCCCCTAAACAATAAAATATGTTGACATGGGGAGGAACATATTTACTAGTTATATCATCTGCAATTGCCTGAATCTCAAGACGTTCCTCAAACCAATCATATACTTTATTGAGATAGGTAACTAACCCGAGTCCCCCTCTAAGAGCCGTATATGAAAATTTCATCTCGTACGGCTCAAGCAGAAACACAAAAATTTTCAACGAATATTAGAAAAAAGGTTCAAAACTTCATCAGCCACTGAATTGGGTCGATTTGCCTTGAAGATATCAAATAAGAAAAATCCGGAATATCTTCTTTGTGATGATAATGCCAAAAAATCTCAAGTTGGCGCGTCTTTCTTTCTTCCTTTCCCTTATGTTGGTCATTAGAGGCTTCTTGACTTTTCTCTTCCCTATAAAGGATTTGTTTTTTTATGCGTAATATAGAAATTATCTTGTTGAGATCCTATGAATCAGTTCAATTAAAACCTTAGATTCATACTAGAGCCACGATGATTTAGTCTCAAGCTAAACAAAAGGCAAGGGTTCTTCGAATAAGAACCGCTTGATAATCATTTATTGAATCAGTGTAATGACTCGACAAAATCGAGAGAAAAAAAGTTGTCTTTTGGGCAAACAAAATTGGAAGGAAGAAAATTTCTTTTTTATTTTTATTTAAGAACTACTTGAATTTTTCAGTCTGGTTGCGAGGTCTTAATAGTGAGTATGAATCATAGTTCCATTTTTTTTTGATCCACTCTATCTATTTCGTGTTCCAGATACTAGAATAAATAATATCTGACGAATTAGAATCATCTTGATAGAGATAACAGGCCCTTTCTATGTATTATCAATAGGATCAATTCTAACAAGTCACACACTCATATTCCAGAGATACCGAAACAAAAAAATTCCGCGGTCGAACTACCATAATATCTAGAAATGTAGATCTTAAACTAGAAAGGCTTTTTTGGATGGAAAAACTCTGACTTCCTAGTTTTAGTTAGTAGAAACCTAATTGGTTAAAATTCCGTCCAGTAAAACGGAAGAATTATAAATTTCTAAAATGATAGATAGGAATATAGCGAATAAAGCCATTGCGATCCCCATAAAAGGAGTAGTCCCCCAACCCGGGGCGACTTTCCCATATTCCGAATTCAAGGGTTTCAGTAAACTACCTGCACCAGTTCGTTTTGGCCTAGGTTTAGAACTATCTTCAACGGTTTGTGTAGCCATAAATTCTATTTAATCATTGGTGTTGACTTTGTATACTATTCCGTTGTAGTTGTAAATACACGATCTTTTCGTAGATCCATTGTAATCTTGAAATTCTATAAAAATGGAAACAGCAACTTTAGTCGCCATCTCCATATCTGGTTTACTTGTAAGCTTTACTGGGTATGCCTTATATACCGCGTTTGGGCAACCCTCTCAACAATTAAGAGATCCATTCGAAGAACACGGAGACTAATTTAAGTAAGAAGTCTCCCAGATAGGGGGACTTCTTACTTAAATGAAATTATTTTATTCTTTTAGTTGGAGTTGGTGGAACCTTAGGTGGTTCTCGGAAGAAGATAGCGAAAAAAATTATCCCTAAAGTCGAAACTAAAAGGAACGTATAAACCAATGCTTCCATAGATTCGATCCTGGTTTATTTACAATTATAACTTCCACACCTATTCATTTGTCATTTGGGAGAATTTCCCATATAAAGAAAGAAAAAGAGTCAAAGAAAGGATGGGAGATGTTTCCCATGTCAAATCAAAAAAGAGAGGTGAAAGATACTATAACAATGTGTATCAGACTGCCTGTTTCCTTGTAGTTGGATCTCCCACTTTTTGGAATGTTCCAAATTCCACTTGAGCATCCAAATCTGGATCAATACCAGCAAAAACATCTCGGAACAATGTTCTAGCGCCATGCCAAATGTGTCCGAAAAAGAAGAGCAAAGCAAAGGTAGCATGACCAAAAGTGAACCAACCCCTTGGACTGCTGCGAAAAACACCATCAGATTTCAAAGTAGCCCGGTCTAATTCAAAAATTTCCCCTAATTGAGAACGCCTCGCATATTTTTTTACAGTAGCAGGATCAGAATAACTTACTCCATTAAGTTCGCCACCATAGAACTCCACCGTTACACCTACTTGTTCAACACTATATTTGGATTCTGCTCTTCTAAAAGGAACGTCTGCTCTAACAATTCCCTCCTCATCTACCAAAACAACCGGAAATGTTTCAAAAAAAGTAGGCATACGGCGTACAAAAAGCTCACGTCCTTCTTTATCTCTAAAGACGGGATGTCCTAACCATCCAACAGCTATTCCATCCCCATTGTCCATTGAGCCTGCTCTGAATAATCCCCCTTTTGCCGGATTATTACCAATATAATCATAAAAGGCTAATTTTTCGGGAATTTTAGACCAAGCTTCTGATAAACTAAGATTTTCGGCTAAACCATTGCTAACTCTTCGATATATTTCTTGCTGAAAGTATCCCTGATCCCACTGATAACGAGTAGGCCCAAATAATTCGATTGGGGTCGTTGCTGACCCATACCACATAGTTCCAGCAACTACGAAAGCTGCAAAAAAAACAGCAGCGATACTACTGGAAAGTACAGTTTCAATATTGCCCATACGTAATCCTTTATATAGACGTTGAGGCGGACGGACACTAAGATGGAATAAGCCCGCTAATATACCCAATGTACCCGCAGCAATATGATGAGAAGCTATTCCCCCCGGAACAAAAGGATCAAAACCTTCTGCACCCCACGCTGGATTTACAGCTTGTACTTTTCCAGTTAGTCCATAAGGATCGGATACCCATATCCCAGGACCATACAAACCCGTTACATGAAATGCCCCAAAGCCAAAGCAAGCCACCCCTGCAAGAAATAAATGAATTCCAAAGATCTTGGGCAAATCCAAAGAGGGTTTTCCCGTCCGCTCATCAGAGAATATTTCTAGGTCCCAATATACCCAATGCCAGATCGCTGCCAAGAAACACAAGCCAGAAAACACAATATGCGTACCTGCCACACCTTCATAACTCCAAATACCCGGATTTGTTACAGTTCCTCCTGAAATACTCCAACCACCCCACGAATCCGTTATTCCTAAACGAGTCATGAAGGGAATTACGAACATACCTTGTCTCCACATTGGATCCAGAACAGGATCAGAGGGATCAAAAACTGCTAATTCGTATAAAGCCATTGAGCCAGCCCAACCAGAAACTAGAGCTGTGTGCATTATATGCACCGCAAGCAATCGACCCGGATCATTCAATACGACAGTATGAACACGATACCAAGGCAAACCCATGGAAATACCCCTTTAGCAAAGAAAAATAGACACGATGTCGCTTTATTTTATCGCATTGAAAAAGACTATCCATATCCTATGTACCTAACCCTTCTAGGGGATTCTGTGTCAGAAAGCGCGAATATTTATTTCATTCCATTAAAAATAAGAAGCCAATTCTGTTCATAAGAAGAAAGAGAAGCAGATCTATTCTATACTCGATAAGTGCCAATATGCAATGGGTAACTTGGCCAATTTGGAAAAAACGAAGAATAGATCGCTACCCCTCTTTGTTTAGCATTCGAATCACCCATTCCTTTTTCTTTATTCAATCTGTCTTACATTCCTTATATGTATAACCTTTCAATCTACGTATTAATAGAATCTATAGTATTCATATAGAATAAGAATAAAAATTAAGACAATAAACTGCGGATTCTTTCTTTCTGTTCCATTCTTACGTTTCCATATTAAAGTGTGGTTTTCTTACTTAAATTTAATAATATTAATCTAATATGCCCATTGGTGTTCCAAAAGTACCTTACCGGATTCCTGGAGATGAAGAAGCGACTTGGGTTGACTTATACAATGTTATGTATCGAGAAAGGACACTTTTTTTAGGTCAAGAGATTCGTTGCGAGATCACGAATCATATTACAGGTCTCATGGTATATCTGAGTATAGAAGATGGAATTAGTGATATTTTTTTGTTTATAAACTCCCCAGGCGGGTGGCTAATCTCAGGAATGGCTATTTTTGATACGATGCAAACGGTGACACCAGATATATATACAATATGCCTCGGAATAGCCGCCTCCATGGCGTCCTTCATTCTGCTTGGAGGAGAACCCACCAAGCGTATAGCATTCCCTCACGCGAGGATTATGCTTCACCAACCTGCTAGTGCTTATTATCGGGCAAGGACACCAGAATTTTTACTAGAAGTAGAAGAGTTACACAAAGTTCGCGAAATGATCACAAGGGTTTATGCAGTAAGAACAGGCAAGCCTTTTTGGGTTGTATCCGAAGACATGGAAAGGGATGTTTTTATGTCAGCAGACGAAGCCAAAGCTTATGGACTTGTCGATATTGTAGGGGATGAAATGATTGACAAGCACTGCGATACTGATCCAGTGTGGTTTCCAGAAATGTTTAAGGATTGGTAGTGTCCGGATTTCTTGTAAAGTTATTTCACAGCTAAATTCGTGTTTTCCTCGATTTAATAGAAAATAGAAAGACTTCATGATGAGCAATCATCAGGTTAAGATGGATCTAAACCAATCCATTTTTTTCTATATACATACAACATGCCGACGGTTAAACAACTTATTAGAAACGCAAGACAGCCAATACGAAATGCTCGAAAAACGGCCGCGCTTAAAGGATGCCCTCAGCGTCGAGGAACATGTGCTAGGGTGTATGTGCGACTCGTTCAGATCATGACTTCAAACAAATATAAAAAAAATTGAAGTATCCATGATTAGTACCAATGAATAGGATATAGCTTCTCTATCCTAGATTTCTATGGTATATGGAATTTATGGTTTCCTTTGGTGCAAATCCAATTATCTAAATTGGAAATAAGAAGCAATTCTCCCATTGGTAGCAAATGGTTATCCATTAAGCGGAGGAAATAGTAATAAAAAGAAAAAGGCTTATGCTCCTTTATCTTAAAAGAACGGACTAACAGGGTCAGCTACTTAGCCAACTTTCATAATTAAATACCGTCACTGTATGGATAACTCTTATTGTGAAAAGAGCTATTTACTCTATAATGGATAGGTAGAGCCAAAGAATGTGGACTATACAAGTTCGCAATACCTTTTGATGAAAGAAAGGGCTCCGGTGTATAGAGAGGGCCTCACCGTTTAAAAGGGAACCATAGAAACGATGGAACCCACTATTTTTTTTAGTATTATTAGAATGAATTTGTTATTTCGTATAGAAATAACTGAACGGAGTGGAATAAAAAATCGTGGTTGGGAAGGTTACTATAGCAAAAGCCATTGGAATTAATATTTTATATATCGGAATAATTAGTTTTGTTATTAATGAGAAAAAGGGTGGCTAAAAGAAGAGAAATCATTAGTTATTCATTAAGGTTAATTTGATTCAATGACCAGAGTTCCGCGAGGATATATAGCCCGGAGACGACGAACAAAAATGCGTTCATTTGCCTCAAACTTTAGAGGGGCTCATTTAAGACTTAATCGAATGATTACCCAACAGGTAAAAAGAGCTTTTGTTTCCTCTCATCGAGATAGAGGTAGGCAAAAGAGGGATTTTCGTCGTTTGTGGATCACTCGGATAAACGCAGCAACGCGGGTATATAAAGTATTCGATAGTTATAGTAAATTAATACACAACCTGTACAAGAAGAAATTGATTCTTAATCGTAAAATGCTTGCACAAGTAGCTGTATCAAATCCAAATAATCTTTACACGATTTCCAATAAAATAAAGATCATCAATTAAAGGTATAAATAAAGTAATATACTGGAATAATAAAAGATGAATTCCCGGAGTTCCCTCTCCGGGAAGATACAATAAATTAAGATTAAGTGGTAGGAATCAACGAGCTGGATTACTTTCTTTATAATATATATAGGTCTGGCCCTTTCGAATTCGAATAAAACATCAACAATCGGAACTTAAGTTCCGGTTGTTGTTTCTTAAATTTTGGTTGTTGTTTCTTAAGTTTCGATTGGAATTGTACTTTTGCGTTAATTGAGGAATATGTCTATTTTTTCTGGGTCTAGAACCTGTAATTATTGAAATTGACTGGGCTTGAAATTGCTTTTCGTTCTCATAGTTACGAAACGGTAAGAAAGATAAAATACGAGCCTGTTTTATAGCAAGAGTAATTAATCGTTGTTGTTTCAAGGTTAATCTATTTATTCGTCTCGATAATATTTTTCCTTGTTCACTAATAAATCTATTAATTAAACTCATGTTTCTATAATCAATTCGATCTCCCGGGCCAATCCGGGGACGCCTACGAAAAGGTTGTTTAGATTTACGAAAAGGTTGCTTGAATTTACGAAAAGTTTGCTTGGATTTACGAAAGGGTTGCTTGGATTTATTAAAAGTTTGCTTGGATTTACTAAAGGGTTGCTTAGATTTAAGAAAAGGTTGTTTAGATGTATACATGATTTATTCCTTATTTAAAATTTGAAAATTTGAAAATTCACTTCTTTATTTTATTAATTTAGGATCCAGAAGAAGTAGTTTTTCTTTGATCCATATCTTATTTGATTCATATTATAGTATATGAATACCCTCTATACATATGAAATAATATCTACCGGAAATCAGATGAGTTGATTTGTATTTTGTATTCTATACTATGTTTTCTTTATATATTAAATATGAAGTTCTTACTCTTTCTGTTGTTTGGAAAGATCGAACACACGATGTTCCTATTTCTTTATTTCGTGATGAGTCGTATGCTTGCGACAATAACGACAAAATTTTTTGAATTCTAATTGTCCGGGTGTATTGTGGCGATTCTTTTGAGTACTATATCTAGAAATCCCCGTCGATTCCTCATTGGCACCTTTTCGAACACAACTGATGCATTCCAAAATAACTCTGATTCTAACATCTTTTCCCTTGGCCATGAACCTCCTTTTCTTTTTGGATTGACTTAACTTAATTCTTCTACTTATTCTTTTATTCTTCTATTTTGAATCCGAAGAAGAAGAATAAAATTCATTAGAATAATTTTTTTTTATTCTTAAATTAAGTAATAAAAAATAGAGAAATAATTAAAGAATACAATCCTTGTCGAATTAGCAAAGATTTTGGTTCGAAATCCTTTCATTTAATTAGCCAGCCCCACCTTTTCTATGCTCTGATTTCTGAGGCCTTATTTAGCTTGGGTACCCCTTTAAATTGAATTTCTATTTTCAAAAATGGGGTTTACAAAATTTTTAATGACTCTGAGGTTCAACCCAATCCATCTTTTCTTTCTTTTTCCTTCCGATACTAAAAAAAGATTGAAAAGGATCAAATTTTGTCATATCACGAAGAAATCTATCCCTCCCATAGCAATAACTAGAATTAAAAAAAAGGGAATGACAAAGCATCTGGGAATAAACGATTAATTTCTATCAATAAACCTGCTAAAGCACCAAACCATAGAGTACTTAGCACGGGTGCTACAGAGAGATATGTTTTTATATCCCGCATTGAAAATCCTCCTTCCTTGTTGGAATACATATATGATCATAAACTCTTGCCCAAGATTGTTATGCTATATATAAAATGAACCATATCGACGAAATTTTCCTATCCCTAAAAAAGAAAAAGATGACCCCTTCTTCCTATATATTAGCAAGGAAAAGTAATCCTTCTTTTATAGGCGAAATTATATTGGATTTTATATGTATATAATTCCTTAATTATATGAGACCAAAAAGAAGAAATGACACGAGGGTTCTATATAGATAGAGAAAGAAAGAAGAAGAAAATAGAAAGAAGAAGAAAATTATGATGTGGAAAAGAAGACAGGAATTGTGTACAATGGCATTGTACAACAATTTAATTTGGAAAAGGGATGTAGCGCAGCTTGGTAGCGCGTTTGTTTTGGGTACAAAATGTCACAGGTTCAAATCCTGTCATCCCTACCTATTACTTCTTTCTTCTTTATAGGCAGTAGCGACGAGATCAATTAAAGTAAAGTGGGTATAACTTGAATTTGTGGAGACTATACGTACGTGAGATACATTAGGAATAGAAAAAGATTTTCTTTTTGAATGAATGAAAGCGCTCTTAGTTCAGTTCGGTAGAACGCGGGTCTCCAAAACCCGATGTCGTAGGTTCAAATCCTACAGAGCGTGATTCCATCTATTTTATGTCGAAGCAGAGTAAAATAACTTAACAAAATTGAATTGTAACTCCAATTTCAATTTGACCTCCTCTCTGGTCTGGAGGAGGTCAATCAAAAAAAAATGACTCAATCAAAGATCCAACTGATCCCCACGCCTGTATTGCAAATACGCAGTCACGAATAATCCCGCTAAAGTAATAGGAATTAGGCCTAAGACGATTCCAAATAGAAAAACTTCAATCATTTCGATTTGTTCGAGGGGATAAAAAAAGAGGTACGATCTATCCCTAAATAGTACTCTAAATTATCCACGAATCTCAATGACCAAGAAAAGAATTCCTAATTAGTCTGGAAAAGAGTCGTAGAATGCCAGGAATCCCAAAGAAAGATTTTTCTTTTCTGAATTATAATTATTCAGTCAATTCAAATAAGGCGTATCTTGTTCAAGCCAATAAATAGAGCTGGGGTTATAGTTAAAGCAGCCAGTAGAAAACCAAAATAACTAGTTAAAGTAAGCATGAAAGAGTTAAATTCCATTTATTTTTTTTTACTACACTACATATGTTGGTAAAGCATTTACCTAAGTTATGGAAAATTCAGAATTCATCAGTTATTTTAGATAATACTAAAAAACAAGGTAGAGTAAGATACAGAAGTGTAAAAGAAAGTGGATTCATCAGATGATACATGAGTCCCTAATTCCGAATCAAGAGATTTGTTGTGGAATTTGTCAATTGAGTAAAGTAATAATATTAAGAACTAGATCATCTAACCCCATTGAATTTCATTTTTTCATTCAATTTTCAGGGAAATTTTTGAATAAGAGATAAATAAACAATTGAATTTGAAAAAAAAACTTCTTTCTATTTTGGATAATTTCTTTTTCAATAGGACCCTCGTTTTGGAGTGAACGATCGAATATTCCCCTATTCCTTCTTATTTTAACTGATTGTATTCCATATGGAATAAGAGGAGAACAAAAGCATTCCACGACCTGCCAAGGGGCTGTTAAAAAAAAAAAGAAAGCTCTTCCTTGAATTTACTTTATTTTTATTCCTTTTTCGAACTCCAACCAAAGTAGATTCGAAGACGAGTCACTTCAATTATCCTTTTAAGTTCTATTCTATCTTCTGTCTTTCCCTATTTCATCTCGTAAAGTTCCGCGCTCGCAGTTTGGTCAAGAAAGTTAGACCTAATCCAACAAACAATACAAGGATGAATTACGAATTATGAAAGGATAGATTTCACATATACTTGTCCTTGTATTGTGTCAGTATGAGAATATCCTTCCTAAATTATTTATCCAAACCTATTGATCATTAACTTAGATTTTCCCAAGATTTTGGCTGCTATTCCGAATTACTCTATATATTCCGAAGCCAATGAAAAGTAAGTAGAACCTACAAAAATGGGGTTTTCTATTGATGCCTTGAATAACATATAGCTTACCTATAGACAAAAAAAATAAAAAAGTAATTATGTTTCGGAACCAGGCAAAACCAGATTGCTGTGCCATAGGAAGGATAGCTATACTAATTCGGTATACTCAAAATACACCTTTGGTACAAAATTGACAATCTCACAAGGATGAAATATCAGTAATTTTCTATTTACTGGTCGATCCCATCTTTTACGGAATCAATTCCTTTTTTGAATGTACAAAAATTTTGGGAGTTCAGCATGTCTGGAAGCACGGGAGAACGTTCTTTTGCTGATATTATTACCAGTATTCGATACTGGGTTATTCATAGCATTACTATACCTTCCCTATTCATTGCGGGTTGGTTATTTGTCAGTACGGGTTTAGCTTATGACGTGTTTGGAAGTCCTAGGCCAAACGAGTATTTCACGGAAAGCCGACAAGGAATTCCGTTAATAACCGACCGTTTTGATTCTTTAGAACAACTCGATGAATTTAGTAGATCCTTTTAGGAGGCCCTCAATGACCATAGATCGAACCTATCCTATTTTTACAGTGCGATGGCTGGCTATTCACGGACTAGCTGTACCTACTGTTTTTTTCTTGGGATCAATATCAGCAATGCAGTTCATCCAACGATAAAACAAATTCCAACTATAGAACTATGACACAATCAAACCCGAATGAACAAAATGTTGAATTGAATCGTACCAGTCTATACTGGGGTTTATTACTCATTTTTGTACTTGCTGTTTTATTTTCCAATTACTTCTTCAATTGAGAGAAAGAAAGAGACTAATAAGAATTCTCTTATCCCATTTGGAAGGATACCATCCTTATAACTACCCATGACTGTTTTTGTCTCTAGCATGACCAATTGATAAAATGTGGAGGAAAGTAGGGGAAATGGCCGATACTACTGGAAGAATTCCTCTTTGGCTGATAGGTACTGTAGCTGGTATTGCTGTGATTGGTTTAGTAGGTGTTTTCTTTTATGGTTCATATTCTGGATTGGGTTCATCTCTATAGTAATCGGAGGGACCAGATTGTAAACATGAAAAAGTAGGAGCTTAGCGGGTCCTTACCCCCCTTTATCTGATTAGAGCGGAAAGGACCCGCGGAATTTTTACTCTTATAACGCGAATTGAATCTATTCGATTCACTCTTATGAAGCAACAAGAAAAAGAGATCACTCGAGGATCCAATATCTTATTCCACGAAGGAAGTATCCTGAAAATCCTTGATTTAGTTTCGAGTAATAAACTAATAAAACCTTAATCAAAACTATTCAACTAGCCTAAAAATAAAAAAAACCTTCAATGGAAGAGTTTACTTTTTTTTTGCAAAATTTCTGTAAATTTGAAGTTGAACTTAATTAAACAAGCCAAGCAATTTGCTCACAATCACAAGAAATTTTTCCCCCGCCATATTTTCTTCCCCTCTGTTTGTCCACTACCTCGGCTAAACCTAAGCAAAAGAAAAAGAGGTCCAAGAGACAGACCCGAATAAAGAAGAAATAGTAATCTTTGACGAATTAGGAAGAAAAAGGATTCTTATTTTGATACAAGAAGAATCGGCACAAGAAAAAGCCTTTTTCTTGTGCCGAATAGACGATTAAGAAGACCTGCAATCCCTCCGAAAAGGAAGAAATTTTAATTTTATTGTTCTCGCCTTTGCCTTGGATTCTCTTCTTTTGCATGGGATATAAATAAGGAATTCCAGACATCTCATAAACAAAAAGCAGTCTAAACAAAAAAAGGATTTCCAAAATAGATCATAGATAATTCTAGCAATTGCCAATAAATCGAGGCTTTTTACCAACTTGATGGTAAGAAATCCCGGGACCTAGAAATTCATTTCGTACAATTGAACCTTTTCAAACTGTTTCTTTTTGAGAACCAAAAAAACTTGTGCCAAAATAACGGATGCGAAGAAGAACAAAAGGCCTTGGACACGTAATGGATCCTGAAGCACGATTTCTGCGTCCCCCTGACCAAAACCTCCCACATTAGGATTGCTTGTTAATGGTTGATCAAGCTTGATGGATTCCCCCTCTGAAACAAGAAGTTCTGGTCCGGGAGGTATAATATCAATCACTTGGCGTCCATCTGATGCATCAACTATGGATATTTCATACCCCCCCTTTTCTTTACGTAGTATTTTTCTTACTATACCTGTTGACGTAGCATTATAGACTGTATTGTTACTCTTGCTACCATCAGGATAGATCTGTCCTCTTCCTCGGTTTCCCCCTACATATATGGGATATTTTAAGAAATGAGCATCTTTCTTCGTAGCAGGATCAGGGGAAAGAATGGGAAAGACAATTTCACTATATTTCTTACCGGGAACAGGGCCTATCACAAGAATGTTTTTTTTATCGGGACGATAACTCTGAAAAGCAAGATTTCCTATCTTTTCTTTTAACTCAGGGGAAATACGATCGGGCGGCGCTAATTCGAATCCCTCGGGCAAAATAAGAACAGCACCTACATTCAACCCTCCCTTTTTTCCATTAGCAAGAACTTGTTTCAATTGCATATCATAAGGAATTCGAAGAACTGCTTCAAATACAGTATCGGGAAGCACAGCTTGGGGAACTTCAATATCGACGGGCTTGCTAGCTAAATGGCAATTGGCACATACAATTCGTCCAGTTGCTTCTCGTGGGTTTTCATAACCCTGCTGCGCAAAAATGGGATATGCATTTGAAATAGATGTCCGAGTTATTACGTATATCATGATCGCTACAGAAATCGATCGAGTTATCTGTTCCTTTACCCAAGAAAAAGTATTTCTATTTTCCATGTCCAATCGCAGATCCCAGAATTTCTACAATAAATTAGATAGGTAGCTAAGCTAATCTAGTTCCCTATACACGAATCTGTTGTCATTCTACTGCAACAGTTGTACTGCAATGATGAATACCTTAAAGTAGGTATAAATAGAAAGAATTTTGCTAAAATGGAAAAGGGCTTTCTTTCTAAAAAAAGATGCTTGCTAATTTGATTAATATTAATATCGGGAGATCAAATGAATTTATGCTTCACTAATTGAATGATAAATGACTACAAGCGAAGGAGATAGACGATTTAAACAAAAAAAGACCCAAAATTTCAAACATGTATCTAGAATTACTGGAAAACTACAAACAAAAATAGTGAAAATAAGCTCGTTAGGAGCCCATCCAAAATCGTTGTAGACCCAACGAATTACTAGTTCCCAACCACGGGTGGAGTGAAATCCAACAAAAAAATCAGTAACTAAAAGAATAAAAAAAGCTTTTATTGAGTCATTTAAATTATAGAAGAATTCCTGAACCCAAGAATTCAAAATGACAAGTTCCTCTTTACCCAGAAAAAAAGAACCACTTAGAATAGCCAAACAGATTATATTTGTCGAGAAATGCAAAATGGTATGGAGATGATCCTCATTATTTATTTTGACCCATTGTATTATTTCCTTGTGTATTCCTGTAGGAGGTTTTTGTACATGTGTCTTTAGTTTCCCTTTTATCATCTCGTCCAAGAGAGAAAGTTCTTCTAATTCTATGAATCTTTCTAGAATCCTTTTCTCTTGAATATCAGTTAAGAGAGTTTCGGATTGCCTGGTATTCCACCAATTCTTAATCCAAAGTTCCAGACATTTGTTAAATGAGGAAGAGACCCCCCAAGGCAAAAGTACGATAAATACAAGATATAGTAAAGAAGGCAATGCTTTCTTTTTTTTCATTTTTGATCCGTAAATGGAGTTGTTAATGAATATGCTTCATTCGCTGACTCTATTCCATTCCCTGACTCTATATGATGATATTTCTATTTCATGATATTTCTATTTCTTTGAAGCAAAAACTATATAGGTTTGATACCCTGTATCTATTCTTCTTTTTTGTATATTAGTTAGTAGTGGAATTTCAGTGCATTGGGTTCTTTCTTAGATCTAGATGGAATGAAATAGTGAAATAGAATAAAAAAAAAGCCCTTTCGGATGAAAAAAGAAGAATAGTATGCGATATATCTCACTTGGATAAAAAAAAATTAAAAGCAAATTTCTCTTATCCTCGTTTGTTCCTTCCTTTAGATAAATACTTAAAAATCCCCTTACAATAACAAATCCAATTTAGAAGGGACTTCCTCCCCGTGTTGAGAAAACTTTTCTTCTTCCAATTCTTCTTTTCTTCATTCAACTCAGTTCAAAAAAGATACCTCAAAATACTTCAATTGGTACGCGCAAGAAATAGGCCAATTCGGCAGCTTTTTGTTCAATTTCTCGTGGAGTAAAAAATTGATCATCAGTACGAGTCAAGGGAATGATCCCCTGGCCCCGGATTTCCATATAAAGAATACGACGAGGATAAAGACCCTCTTTAACCTGAATTCTAATTGATTGGATATCCCGCATAAGGAATCGAAGGAAGACGCGACGTTTTATTCCAGGGAATCCCCAACGAAAAATGCACACTATTCCCTCTTTTCTATCGAATCGGTCATAACCACTACCTACATTCCACAAAATAGTACACCACAAGTAGGAGCTAATGAATAGGCCTGCGATTCCGTAGAAAGACATCACGACCCCCTGCGGAAAAAAAAGAATTTCTTGAGATGGAAGTATAGATATAATATTCTTACCAAGATAACTGGAAATCCCAACCGATAAGAATCCTAGTGAACCTAGAAAAAGAATACAGGCCCAGAAAAAATTACCCCTTTTTCGAGAACCTTTTAGAAGTTCTACCCATATGTGTTCTGATCGCCAATTCATATTAGATATACTAAATCCAGCAGCGGTCGATTGAAATTGAGAGAATAAGCTAAATAATTTTGACTTTACTTTTTTTGATTCTGAAATCGCCTTCAGCAACTAGTACTCCTGTGAAATAATAGGTTAGATACATTGACTTTCTATTCAAAAAATATTCGTTGATTCAATTAAAATAAATAAAATAAAACTCGCTATACCTGGCTCTGCATATTCATGCATTTATGCTCGTAGCCTATATCCGCATCCATAACCGTTTTTCATTTGTGTGTAGAAAGTGTGTGTAGAAAAAGCCACATACCCTACCATATTATATTACTTACACTAAAAAATACTAGACAATCTTATTTTTTTGCACATAAAGAAATAAAGAAGTCATTGCAATTGCCGGAAATACTAAGCCTACTAAAGGCACGAAAATAGAAGGTAAGTTTAAATCCGTCATGGAATAGGTGTCTCAATTCAAATTTACTATTTCTATCTAGTCGAAAAATATCTTAAGATTCTTATGATATAATTAAGTATATCTATTATAAGGAATATTGACTATTGTATTGTATTTTTTATTTTTAGTTTGAAAAATATTCTGTAAAAAAAATGAAAGGATAATAAGAAAATTCCAAAAAAGGAGAACTAATTAAAAAGATTTTATTTTGATTTTCCCATCCTCATGGCCTTTCTATCTTTCTAATCTAATTTGAAATTGGATTCAAAAGAAAGCGGTTAGAATTTACTTCCTGCATACATACTTCTCTAGAAGCGCATACAATTGATAATACTATATTTTATTATTTTATTATTTTATTTGTATTTCTTTATTGTATTATACCTTAATATATATATTCTAGATATATAGAATAGACGAATCTCGATTTGTCAAGTCTCATGATCATATCATGATCTATTTTTATTCGGCTCAATCTTTTTTTTTTCTAAAAAAGATTGAGCCGAGTTTAATTGCAATCAATTAGAAGAATAAAGAAGAATTACTGCATTTCATAACTGATTTTTTTCTCTTTTTATTTCGTTTCTTTTTTATTTATACCTTCTTTATCTTTAGTTTTATCTAGTTAATCAATAGTATCTACCGGCTCGAACTCGAATTTGATCGCCTTCCATACTTCACAAGCTGCGGCTAGTTCAGGACTCCATTTGCAAGCTGCTCGGATAATTTCATTACCTTCGCGAGCAAGATCGCGCCCTTCGTTACGAGCTTGTACACAGGCTTCTAAAGCCACTCGATTAGCTGCTGCACCAGGTGCATTTCCCCAAGGATGTCCTAAAGTTCCTCCACCAAATTGTAATACAGAATCGTCCCCAAAGATTTCGGTCAGAGCTGGCATATGCCAAACATGAATACCACCTGAAGCTACCGGTATAACACCTGGCATGGATACCCAGTCCTGAGTGAAAAAGATACCGCGAGCACGATCTTTTTCAATAAAATCATCGCGCAATAAATCAACAAAACCTAAAGTCATTTCGCGTTCCCCTTCTAACTTACCTACTACTGTACCGGAGTGGATATGATCTCCCCCAGACATACGCAATGCTTTAGCTAATACACGGAAATGCATACCATGATTTTTCTGTCTATCAATAACTGCATGCATTGCACGGTGAATGTGAAGAAGTAGGCCATTGTCGCGGCAATAATGAGCCAAAGTAGTATTTGCGGTGAATCCCCCAGTTAAGTAGTCATGCATTACAATAGGAACCCCTAATTCTCTTGCAAATACAGCTCTCTTAATCATTTCTTCACATGTACCCGCAGTCGCATTCAAGTAATGCCCCTTGATTTCACCGGTTTCGGCCTGTGATTTATAAATAGCTTCGGCACAAAAGACAAAACGGTCTCTCCAGCGCATAAATGGTTGTGAGTTTACGTTTTCATCATCTTTGGTAAAATCAAGTCCACCACGTAGACACTCATAACACGCTCTACCATAATTTTTTGCGGATAATCCCAATTTTGGTTTAATAGTACATCCCAATAAAGGACGACCATACTTGTTCAACTTATCTCTTTCAACTTGGATACCATGAGGCGGGCCTTGGAAAGTTTTTGAATAAGTAGGGGGAATTCGTAGATCCTCCAAACGTAGAGCACGTAGGGCTTTGAAACCAAATACGTTACCTACAATGGAAGTAAACATGTTAGTAACGGAACCCTCTTCAAATAGGTCTAATGGATAAGCTACATAACAGATCCATTGGTTGTCTTCCCCAGCAACAGGCTCGATGTGATAGCATCGTCCTTTGTAACGATCAAGACTGGTAAGTCCATCAGTCCAAACAGTTGTCCATGTACCAGTAGAAGATTCGGCAGCTACTGCAGCCCCTGCTTCTTCGGGCGGAACCCCAGGCTGAGGACTTACTCGGAATGCTGCCAAGATATCAGTATCCTTAGTTTCATACTCTGGGGTGTAGTAAGTCAATTTATAATCTTTAACACCAGCTTGAAATCCAACACCTGCTTTAGTTTCTGTTTGTGGTGACATAAGTCCCTCCCTATAACTCTTGAATTAAGAATTCTCACAATAACAGGGTCTACTCGATGTTAATTAGGCGTAAATGAAACTTTAGAAAAAATCTCGTAAAACAAAAAAAAAGGATATTCAATTAATATAATATCAACTCATTAAAGAAAATTGAGGGCATGCTTAGGTTAATGAATATGTTTCATTCATATATAATGCGTACACCCTGTGTATGTTCTATCCTATAGGAATTCCACTATAGGAATTCGATAGGAATTGAGTTGTTGTTATGGTAAGTTAACACGGTTCGTTATTAAACCATGGATTTGATTTACCAAATCCATAATTATTGTATACTCTTTGATAGATATAGCGCAACCCAAATTAATTCCTAATCCTTATTTTACAAGTTCTTAATAGTTCTCTTTTCTTATTTTGAATGCAAATACCTAACTAAATACTAATAAAATTCTTTGTTGACAGCAATCTATGCTTCACAGTAGTATATATTTTGTATATCGAAGTCCTAGATAGGAAAGTAGAGTAGGCACAGATCCTCCACAAAAGGCAAAATGTATGTATATGAAAAAAAGATTGATTGAACTTTCCAACGGACTCATTCCATGAGTAAACGATTGAATGGGATTCGCTTGGGCAACGAAATCAAGTCCTGGTCCCCTTTTCTCTCTTATTGAATTAACTAATTCATTTCCTTTTTACTTTTGGATTTTTTTTGATTTGATTTGGCATTATTCAACAATAAAAAAAGAAAAATTTCGACAAATTCCTTTTTTTTAATTATGTGATAATTATGAGAACCAATCCTACTACTTCTCCTCCCGGGGTTTCCACAATTGAAGAAAAAAGTACAGGTCGTATCGATCAAATTATTGGACCCGTGCTGGATGTCACTTTTCCCCCAGGCAAGTTACCTTATATTTATAACGCTTTGGTAGTCCAGAGTAGAGACACTGCCGATAAGCAAATTAATGTGACTTGTGAGGTACAACAATTATTAGGAAATAATCGAGTTAGAGCTGTAGCTATGAGTGCTACGGACGGGTTGATGAGAGGAATGGAAGTGATTGACACGGGAGCTCCTCTCAGTGTTCCGGTCGGTGGAGCTACTCTCGGACGAATTTTCAACGTTCTTGGGGAGCCTGTTGACAATTTGGGTCCTGTAGATAGTAGTGCAACGTTCCCTATTCATAGATCTGCGCCTGCCTTTATCGAGTTAGATACGAAATTATCCATCTTTGAAACAGGTATTAAGGTCGTCGATCTTTTAGCTCCTTATCGACGTGGAGGAAAAATAGGACTATTTGGGGGGGCTGGAGTAGGTAAAACAGTACTGATCATGGAATTAATCAATAACATTGCTAAAGCTCATGGGGGCGTATCCGTATTCGGTGGAGTAGGGGAACGGACTCGTGAAGGAAATGATCTTTATATGGAAATGAAGGAATCCGGAGTAATTAATGAAAAAAATATTGAGGAATCAAAGGTAGCTCTAGTCTATGGCCAAATGAATGAACCACCGGGAGCTCGTATGAGAGTTGGTTTAACTGCCCTAACTATGGCGGAATATTTCCGAGATGTTAATAAGCAAGACGTGCTTTTATTTATCGATAATATCTTTCGTTTTGTTCAAGCAGGATCAGAGGTATCCGCTTTATTAGGGAGAATGCCCTCCGCAGTGGGTTATCAACCTACTCTTAGTACAGAAATGGGTTCTTTGCAAGAAAGAATTGCTTCTACTAAAAAGGGATCTATAACTTCGATTCAAGCAGTTTATGTACCTGCAGACGATTTGACCGACCCTGCCCCTGCCACAACATTTGCACATTTGGATGCTACTACCGTACTTTCCAGAGGATTAGCTTCCAAGGGTATTTATCCAGCAGTAGATCCTTTAGATTCAACCTCGACTATGTTACAGCCTCGGATCGTTGGCAACGAACATTATGAAACTGCGCAAAGAGTTAAGGAAACTTTACAACGTTACAAAGAACTTCAGGACATTATCGCAATTCTTGGCTTGGATGAATTATCGGAAGAGGATCGTTTAACTGTAGCAAGAGCAAGAAAAATTGAGCGTTTCTTATCACAACCGTTCTTTGTGGCAGAAGTTTTTACTGGTTCTCCAGGAAAGTATGTTGCTCTTGCGGAAACTATTAGGGGATTTCAACTAATCCTTTCCGGAGAATTAGACGGCCTACCTGAACAGGCTTTTTATTTGGTGGGTAACATCGATGAAGCTAGCACGAAAGCTATAACCTTAGAAGAGGAGAACAAATCGAAGAAATGAAATTAAATCTTTATGTACTGACTCCTAAGCGAATTATTTGGGATTGTGAAGTGAAAGAAATCATTTTATCCACTAATAGTGGCCAAATTGGCGTATTACCAAACCACGCCCCCATTAACACAGCAGTAGATATGGGTCCTTTGAGAATACGCCTCCTCAACGACCAATGGTTAACAGCGGTTCTGTGGAGCGGTTTTGCGAGAATAGTTAATAATGAGATCATCATTTTAGGAAATGATGCGGAACTGGGTAGTGATATTGATCCGGAAGAAGCTCAAAAGGCACTTGAAATAGCCGAAGCTAACTTGAGTAAAGCTGAGGGTACGAAAGATTTGGTTGAAGCGAAGCTCGCTCTCAGACGAGCTAGGATACGAATCGAGGCTGTCAATTGGATTCCCCCATCCAATTGAAGACAATCCAGTGGTTTATAGTTGATACAAAGAAAAAGGGAAGAGGGGTAGAAAAAGTTATTAGATAGTGAAGCGAAGTAAGTCCAATGCTATCTAGTAATTTTTCTACCTACTTACCTACTATTGGATTTGAACCAATGACTCCCGCCGTATGAAAGCAATACTCTAACCACTGAGTTAAGTAGGCAATTTATCACCACAAAGGAAGACCCATTACTTCGATCGATTATATATTGAATCCCTTTTCTAAGCAATACCGCTCTGTTATTGGTCTGTTATATACTAAATACTAAACTAAATACTAAACAGATACAGATCAAAGGGGTATCCTCTGGCATTAGAAAATATTCATCTTGACAAGAAATTATCTATATGTTAAGATATCTGTGATAAGGGCTATAGCTCAGTTCGGTAGAGCAACTCGTTTACACGTGCGCCAATGCTTTTCAAAGGAGCTTATTATGCAATGAACATAATCGATCTTATTGCAAAATCAATGTCTTACTTCATAGATTCGAGAGAATAGGAGAACAGTAGCCTGACAAACAGTCGGTTCAGTCCGATTCAGGTGCCAATTCAGGTGCCTAATCAAATAGAACCCTTATGGATTTGCTAGTTGATAAGGTAAATATCCAGCCCACTAAATGCTAGGCGTAATGAGGATAAGGGCCTCCAAAAAACTTCTTTTCGTTCTATGAACTTTAAGGTGTATGAAGTCTCATAGTTAACTCTTGCAGTGGAACGATAGAGACTCCATTTCACTTAGGTTGATTTAATTTAGACCGGAGGCAGACCTAAGTCAAGGTAATCCTCCTTTGAAACACTTTGGTATTGCTCCTAGATAGATCATAATACAAAAAATCAATCAGAGCACAGGGAGCCATCTCATTATCTTTCCGTAAAGAAAAACTATGGTGGACTAACTGATCTTTAAATCAGTTTATGAAAGAGCCCAATGCAAAAAAATGCATGTTGGGTCTTTGAAACAGTTCAAATCATTTCGATAATAATCCGTTTGATCTGTTTTACCGAGAAGGTCTACGGTTCGAATCCGTATAGCCCTAATATGCCCTTTTTTAGATTTTAGGATCTCTATCCTATGTTTTCTTTAGTTTAGTATAGTTTTCATTTTCTCATTAGTATTTGTTTATAGACTGGATAGGCGCCTGCGACATAGAATAGAGATAAAAGCATTACCAAAGGCTCATTCATCGAAAATCAAAATCATACAGACAGGAAAAGAAAAACGAATTTCTATCAAATCAATAGAAGAAAGGATCCTTTCCTGATTTGAATCCCGTCCTCCTTCAAATAGGATATCTCTAGACTTCCCTATAATAACTGCAATGATTTTATCCATTTTGCGAATTCCTACTTTGTTTTAAGTATATTTATTACTTTGTTTATAGATACATTATGTAAATTGATCAACTTTAAATAGAAAAAATAAAGTAAAGAGTAAATAAGAAAACAGAATATTCTGTCTCATAGTTCTGAAATAGAGTTCTTTATTTTTATTTTATAGTATTACTTCTCATTAATTATACTGCATAGATTAGTCCTACTATCTTAATTAGGTTCTAATTTAGTAGTATTCTCATTTTTATTTAATAGTCTCTTATTATTTTATTATTAAATATTAAATAAAGGATAGAGCTATTCTTTTTTCTAGAGATTCTAGAGAAAGCGAGACAAAGTGAAACGAGAAAGTTTTCTTTATATAAGAATTAGATCTACATACACCATATCTAAATAGAATGGAAATCCAAAAGAAAGGGAGTTGGGATTCCATTGGATGAATCTTTAAAGAAGATGCAGCACAGAGGAAACAAAGGCTAAACTAAGCGCTTTTGTTTGAACAAAAAAGATTCTTGTTTCACCGAGGAAAAGAGAGAAGTTCTGGATAAATTGACAATGCTGAATTGAATTGACTAATTTAAGTTCCGCCTATTCCACATTAATGGGAGTACATTATGTTTCTGCTTCACGAATATGATATTTTTTGGACATTTCTAATAATAGCAAGCCTTATTCCTATTTTGGCATTTTCGATTTCAGGACTTTTAGCCCCGGTTAGTGAAGGACCAGAGAAGCTTTCTAGTTATGAATCGGGTATAGAACCCATGGGAGGGGCTTGGGTACAATTCCGAATACGCTATTATATGTTTGCGCTCGTTTTTGTTGTTTTTGATGTGGAAACCGTCTTTCTATACCCTTGGGCAATGAGTTTCGACGTATTGGGTGTATCCGTTTTTATCGAAGCTTTGATTTTCGTGCTTATCTTAGTTGTTGGTTTAGTTTATGCATGGCGAAAAGGAGCCTTGGAATGGTCTTAACTGAATATTTAGACAAAAAAAAAGAAGGAAAAGATTCTATTGAGACAGTTATGAATTTGATTGAGTTTCCCTTACTTGACCAAACAAGTTCCAATTCTGTTATTTCAACTACACCAAATGATCTTTCGAATTGGTCAAGACTCTCCAGTTTATGGCCCCTTCTATACGGTACCAGTTGTTGTTTCATTGAATTTGCTTCATTAATAGGCTCACGATTCGACTTTGATCGTTATGGATTGGTACCAAGATCAAGTCCTAGGCAAGCAGACCTAATTTTAACAGCCGGTACGGTAACAATGAAAATGGCTCCCTCTTTAGTGAGATTATACGAGCAAATGCCTGAACCAAAATACGTCATTGCTATGGGAGCCTGTACTATTACAGGGGGAATGTTCAGTACGGATTCCTATAGTACTGTTCGGGGAGTTGATAAGTTAATTCCTGTGGATGTCTACTTGCCGGGCTGCCCACCTAAACCGGAGGCAGTTATAGATGCCCTAACAAAACTTCGTAAGAAGATATCGCGAGAAATAGTTGAGGATCGAACTCTATCTCAAAATAAAAATAGATGTTTTACTACCAGTCACAAGCTTTATGTTAGGCGCAGTACTCATACAGGAACTTATGAGCAAGAATTGCTCTATCAATCACCATCTACATTAGATATATCTTCTGAAACTTTTTTCAAATCCAAAAGTTCAGTACCTTCCTACAAATTAGTGAATTAGGAGAGGGGCTCTTTTGTGTAGAAAAATAAAAAGCAGGGCAATCTTTCAAACTTGCATCCGAAATGTGAAATATTTATACAAAGAGGGAGAGATGAAGACAATGCAGCAGGGTTGGTTATCTAATTGGCTAGTCAAACATGAGGTGGTTCATAGATCTTTGGCTTTGATCACCGAGGAATAGAGACTTTACAAATAAAAGCAGGGGATTGGGATTCCATTGCTGTCATTTTATATGTATATGGTTACAATTATTTACGCTCCCAATGTGCTTATGATGTAGCACCCGGTGGATCTTTAGCTAGCGTGTATCATCTTACGAGAATACAATATGGTATAGATAATCCAGAAGAAGTCTGCATAAAAGTCTTTGCCCAAAAGGATAATCCTAGAATTCCGTCTGTCTTCTGGATTTGGAGAAGTGCCGATTTTCAAGAACGCGAATCTTATGATATGGTGGGAATCTCTTATGATAATCATCCGCGCCTTAAACGTATCCTAATGCCTGAAAGTTGGATAGGCTGGCCCTTACGTAAGGATTATATAACCCCCAATTTTTATGAAATACAAGATGCTCATTGAATGATAAGAAATTCATGCTCACTTATACAACACAACTCCAGATTTTATTCAAGTCAAGGAATATTTTTAGGTTCTTTTCCTAGATGAAACGGAATACCTATTTATAATTAATTCCTAATTATACAAAAGCATTCCAGATAGACTGAGCAAAAAAAGGGTTTCATTTGGATTCCCCTATTTTGAAAATCGCATATTAATTTCCTTCATATGAACAGAAAAATAGGATGACTCAAAGAAGTTCTCTACCAGGAACTTTGTACCGCGCACATTACTTAGCACAACTAGGAAAATAAGATAAGATAAAGATAAGCAAGACTAAAAAAATATTCGTCGGAATAGCGGAATACAAAATTAAGAAACGCAAAAAAATAAAGGGGAATCTCACCCCCTTCTTTATCATAAAGAAAAGATATATTTTAAAACTTCTTTAAAAAGAAGTGCCTCTATATTTATATTATAGATTTATCCACTTAGATGAATAAATATTATTAATGAATATGTATCACAATCCATCTCGAGGTATTTGGATCAATACCTATTCGGTGGATCTTTTTTTTTTCTCTGCCAGGAACCAGATTTGAACTGGTGACACGAGGATTTTCAGTCCTCTGCTCTACCAACTGAGCTATCCTGACCTTTTCTTGTGCATCATCCTAGTAGAGTATTTGTATCTATGTCAATTAAAAGGACTAAAAATTAATTAAAGTATTTCAAATTTAAAATTTGAAAATGGGGGGGTAGTCCTATGCATTGTGCATGGTTTACTTAAATAAAACTTAAAAATAGAGTGAATAACCAAGATTTCTTGCCGATACTCTAATAAAAAAGAAATCTATTCAATGAATAGGATAAGATCCATTGAGTTCTCTTCGCATTCCTTTGTGAAAGAGTAGAATGAGAAAGCTAATGAATCTTAAACCCATTGCATTGATAAAAAGAAAAAAAAGAGGATAAATAATAATAATATAGTATAGTTAGGGAATAAAAGAGGATTTGGGGATAGAGGGACTTGAACCCTCACAACTTATAAAGTCGACGGATTTTCCTTTTACTAGAAATTTCATTGTTGTCAGTATTGACATGTAGAATGGGACTCTCTCTTTGTCCTCGTCCGATTAATCCACTTTTTAAAGATCTCGAAAACTTTGAATTTGAATTGAAGAATTTGATTATTCAATATTCGATTGGAGTGGATTCACAATAATGAAAAAAAAAAATTATGATATGAGTTTTTTATTTCATAATCATTATCATTTCTAATTTCATTTTTAAAAAAGATAAAGAACCTATATTATAATTATAATATAATATGAGTTCTGTGATTAATCGTTTGCTATGTCAGTATCTATACGTGTTTATTAAATGTATAAGGTATAAAACCCCTCTTTCTCTAATTTAGAATTAGAAGGAATTCCACTAACAACACAACGTAATTAACTCGATTCGTTAGAACAGCTTCCATTGAGTCTCTGCACCTATCCTTTTCCTTTGTATTCTAGTTCGAGAACCCCTTGTTTTCTCAAAACACGGATTTGGCTCAGGATTGCCCTTTTTTAATTCCAGGGTTTCTCTGAATTTGGAAGTTACCACTTAGCAGGTTTCCATACCAAGGCTCAATACAATCAAGTCCGTAGCGTCTACCGATTTCGCCATATCCCCATTTCCCTCTTCTTTGAGACCAGGATTCCTTGTGTAATTTCATCCATCTCTTAGTTTTTTTTTTGAATCATTGAGTTCATCACTCAACGTAGTCTAGCAGTTCAGTTCGACTCTATTTGAGAGACCTCGCTTGCTTATTGCAATTCAGAATTGAATTGATTCTATCCTTGATGTATTTGCAATTCAATCCGAATCAATATATCCAAAAGTTTTTATCTCCCCCACCTCCCGTCTTACTTTTTTATAGTATTCAAAATTATACTATAACGCTTGATATTTATTCTTTTTTTCTAATCAGAATTAGCAATTTTATTTACTCTGACTCTATGTTCCCCTTAGTGAAATATTAATCCTCAAATTATTAACAAATAATAAAGTCTATAATGATCAAATGAAAATACCAATAAATTCTATAATTTTATTTTTTAATATCCTATAGTTAAGCATATCAAGCTAACTTTATCTTTAAGAAGTTTTAGTATTTTTTTATTTTTATAAGTATAACTTCAAATTTAGAACTAGTTAATAGCTAAGATTAATAACTAATATCTGAGATTTTACGGATTTCCTATACTATACCTATTTCTATTTGTTACACTATTTCCGTTATGTAAGCCCACTTAGCTCAGAGGTTAGAGCATCGCATTTGTAATGCGAGGGTCATCGGTTCAAATCCGATAGTCGGCTTTTTTTTTTCTCTATCGATGTTCTACGAACAAGAATCTCTTTTTTTCCGAATTAAATGGAGAATCCAGGATCTTTTATGTTTTTTACCTTACAATTTTGCTAGATACAAAACAATAAAATAAATAATATATATACAAAAAATAAAGATTTTGATGAAATTCCATTTTTTTGGGTACTTTAGTTGATTTTACTCTGTTTATCCTGTAGTTTAATTCAGTTTTAATTTCGATGTATTCTGTAATGTAAATACAATGAAATTAATTGTGTAAAATGAAATTTCAATAAAATAAAAAAAGGAGTCTTCATGTCCCGTTATCGAGGACCTCGTTTAAAAAAAATACGCCGTCTGGGAGCTTTACCAGGACTCACTAGAAAAACACCTAAATCCGGAAGTAATCTTAAAAAAAAATTCAATTCTGGGAAAAAGGAGCAATATCGTATTCGTCTTCAAGAAAAACAGAAATTGCGTTTTCATTATGGTCTGACAGAACGACAATTACTTAGATATGTACATATCGCTGGAAAAGCAAAAAGGTCAACAGGCCAGGTTTTACTACAATTACTTGAAATGCGTTTGGATAATATCCTTTTTCGATTGGGTATGGCTTCAACCATTCCTGGGGCCCGCCAATTAGTCAACCATAGACATATTTTAGTTAATGGTCGTATAGTCAATATACCAAGTTTTCGTTGCAAACCCCGAGATATTATTACTACGAAAGATAACCAAAGATCAAAAGGTCTGGTTCAAAATTATATTGCTTCATCGGACCCGGGGAAATTGCCAAAGCATTTGGCGATTGACACGTTGGAATATAAAGGACTAGTAAATAAAATCCTAGATAGGAAGTGGGTCGGTCTCAAAATAAATGAGTTGTTAGTTGTAGAATATTACTCTCGTCAGACTTGAACTTAACGAAAAAAGGAAAGGTTCATAGAATTTTCTTCCCCTTCCCCTTTCCCCGAACTAAATCGCCCTAAGACCATTACCATTAATTTGTATTTTCCCATCAACTAGCTAAAATTGATTAACCCTAGGATTAGGATCCTTTTTTCTTTTTTCCTCTATGTGTATTTTACATACCACAGTAATTTGCTATAGAGAATTTCTAATTTCTATTAAATCAAAATAAGATAATATAAGATATTATTGCTGGAAAAAATTGTTATTTGATTTGATACATTGTGATCCTTAACGTTGATGAATTAAGAAAAACGGAAAGAGAGGGATTCGAACCCTCGGTAAACAAAAGTCTACATAGCAGTTCCAATGCTACGCCTTGAACCGCTCGGCCATCTCTCCTACATAACTTATTATGGAAAATAAACTGAGTGAATAGCGAGTTTTCTTATTCCTGCAGTACAGGTACAACCGCAACCACTCGGGGGTTCCATAGTTCTATTGGAAAAATTCCTTTTGATCTAAGTGGAAGGATACAGGATTTTTT
>NW_027333069.1:0-54727 GCF_002575655.3 Aegilops tauschii subsp. strangulata
ACCATTGTTTAAACGCTAACAAATTTTTAAACATGAACAAAAAATTTAACTGAGAACAATTTTTTAAAACATGAACATTTTTAAACATAAATTTTTTTAAAAAATGTGAATAAATTTTGAAACCTGAGCAAAATTTTAAAATGCGAACACTTTCTAATTTTTTAAAAACTTGGAACAAATTTTGAAAGTTTTTTTGCACTTTAAATTTTATTCAGGTTTCAAAAACTGTTCATAATTCCAAAAAGTTGTTCACATTTTTGCAAAAAAAATTGGAATTCTTATGCTTTTAGGAATATTCTGATTTCAAAATGATTGAAAATTTCAAGAAAATGTGGAACATGTTTTGAAATCTGATGCCACGTTGACAATCCCTGTAAACACGCTCTAGGTTTAAAATAGACGGGGATCAGATTGTTTGGTGTGCTGATTTCGAGGATTAGAAGTTCAGGCTCGATTTAGCTTTCGCCTACAAATTAAGGTTTATTTTGGACTTTTCCAACAAACAACGGTTTTGACACTCCCTGGTGACACGTTTCGTGTGATGTCCATGCGCCGCCCAAGGTCCCTCTTCATCCTTATCTAGATTCTATACCATACCATAAATAAAAAATCGTATTAACCAAAGAAAAATAGGCTCGATTTGGTTTCTATCAGCTTGGTTTTAAAATGTACAGAGTCAGTGGCCCTATTCACTGCTCTTCGCGAGGAGAGCTCCTATAAGACACTCTGTGCGTCAAAATGACGGAATGAATCATAGAACGTCCGCTATGGGTCGGACCATTCCGTCCGCTAGCAGTGACATTGTCGTCCGCTGGTATTTAGTGATTTAACTAGATCTTTTTAATTTTACTTGTTTTAAGGATGTTTTTTTACTTTCTTTTCTATAAAAACGGGAAAATTATTATGGTTTCAAAAACAAACACGAAAACTATTTAATTTTAAGAAAAATAAACATTTTTTGCCACTTTTACAACATTTTTATGAAAAACATGCGCATTTTCTAGAAAATGTTTTGTGAACAAATTTTTTTAAGTTTTTTGAACAATTTTAAAAATTCTGATTTTTTGAGATCTTGATTTTTCCCCTAAAAGGAAGATTTTTTCTTTTAAGCACGACCACTTCTGAAATTTTCTAAACTTTTTTTAAAAGAAAAAATCCTCAAAAAATCAAGGAAAATAAACAGATAAATGAAAAAAAAGAAAACTAAAAACCAAGAATTAGAAGCTTCCAAAATCTGGAACGTGTAGACGCACTACCTAGCTAAAATAGGATGGACGACTCATGTCCACATTGCTACTCGTACACAGACAAAAGGAGGCGACCACGTTCGAGTGCCGTCGGCGCTGCCACTGGTTCCCTCTCCCTTCGCCGGCCACTCCGATAGCGGGAGGGAGGGGGAACCTCGGAGCTGTGCATCGGATGGGTTCTCAATAGGGTTAGTGTTGAAGGAGATGATGTCGAGGCTGTTGCGGCGGCATCGCGTCTGAATAAGTTTCCTCGGGCTCCGTTCGCGATTAGGTGGGGCTCTTGCATTCGTCTAGGAGCCAGCGGGGTCGAAGATCCCCGGGTTTCGTTGAGGTCGCGGGCTATGGTGTCTGGAGGTCTACTGACCGGTTTAGGCCTTGGATGGGTGGTGGTTGTGTGAAGACAAAGATTTTTCCTTTTTCGTCGGTATGATTTTCGGTTGCCGTTCTTCCTCTTTCTTTGTGCTGCTACTAGAGGGATATCCCGAGGACCAAGCAATCAGACAAGCACGTCACCAAGATTTGTTAACGATGTTCACCATCATGGCTACATCCCGGGGCCCGACTACGGGCGCTCCTCCCCGTGACACCGCTACAATACCGCACACCAGCCATCCGGGCGCCGGCAGACGCCGCCGGCTCCCCCTGTGTGCCTGTGTTATTATGTTGGCATAGGTTACATCGTGTGTCTACTCTCGATATATATGAGAGGCCTAGGATACAAGTGTCCTATTAGGACACAACTCCTACCATGTCTACACACAGTTTAAAAAACCAAGTCCAACTGTAACCTATCTTTTACAATAATATTCGACACAACTCTAACAACTCTACCTTGGCGAATATTCTCCAGCACCTTGAATTCATCCATGCATCGAACTTCCATGTACATTGCACTTGAGATACACCATGAGCACTGCTGCTACTCCTAGACTCCATGTGACTCCACCTGCAACTGTAGTCCCTTCTCGTCCTCTTCACAGTCAGCACTCGAGCAAAAATTAAGTTCTTCATTACTCTACTTTGGGCTCCCAATTTCTGGAGTATCCACTCAACGCCATCACACACCGACCACTGTCTGCATGAAAGTGAACAACTTACATATTGGATGCTACATATAGGAGTTACCTAAACTCAACGTCACTGCTCTTTCTTGATTCCTTGTCTAAAACTTGAAGAAATTTCACCGTCGCCCTTTGTCATCATGAGTCAAATTCACAGTTGTCTCGTCCTTATTCCGGATAGTCTCTGGCATGTCCCACAACTATAGCACTCCGCCTCCTTCTGTATTTGTCATCCGCACTTTGCCATGTGCACTGAAAACCACAGAATATACGGCCATGTACTCTCTCAGCTTTTGACAATTTCAGACTTTCCGCGACTTTCTCAGATTCTCCATGGTCAACTCCTGTCCATCAACCGGCACCGATAGACCCAGTCACCAACTAGAATCCGGTACTCTCCAACACTGCTTCAGCACCCCTGCACACTTTGTCTGACCACATGTCTGACCACTAGTGCCTTGGCCTGTCGTTGTGTCCCGTGCTTACCGCATACCTCGCCGCTATCACCGCGTCGAGCCTCTGCTGTCCCGATCGAGTCTCAAGGGTCGCGAACCCACACCACTTAACCCCCACTGCAGAGAACCATCGATCATCACTAACCGATGTCGAGTATCACGTCTCCATCAGACCACTGGTAACTAGTCTGAACCATGTGTCTCTCGCTATCCCGCTGAAATAGGCTTCGACTGTCCGAATTCTTACGTCATAGCCCCTCCATCAGCACAGAGTGTAGTCATCCATCAGACTCCAGCTTCACCTTCAACATGACTCCATGTAGCTGGCCATGCTACCCCGCGCCCCGTCGACTTCAAGCTCTCTCATGTGTGCACCATCTTGAATCAACCCCGCGACATAGTCTGTCGAAGCCGCACAAGCCCTCAGGTATGCACCACGTGTTTCCACGCCCCAGAATTCGACCACCATCAGCATCACGCGCTTATGCCGTCATCACTGAAATCACCGCCGTCTTCTGCTTTGACCAACATCCCTGCCGATCCGTCAGACTGTCACTGTCCAGTCCAACCCAGCCGAAATTATCCGACTACAACCATGCTCCACCCTGCGTCGTGTCGCCCGCACTTCTCCATGCATTGCTTGACGCCCTGTGTATGCATGATCCACATGACACGCTTGTCCACGTCCTCTGTTGCCTCTCCACACGCTCCAAGCCATCTGATCAAACCAACCTAGCAAAACTTTCATGCAAACTTGAATCTGACAAGTCCCTCGTCTGCAAATTATTATGCTCGTGTTTGATTTATTAGCTTCTCCGCGCACCTAGCAGAAAAGAATCAAATCCTTTCGATCCATGCCAAACCACTCTTGTGCACACGTGTTGGACCTAGCAACACTTTGTTTTCTCAAAACAAACCACGTGTCTGCACAACACCAAGCAAGGCACACGTATACATGACGTACACGTCCAGGATCAGCAGCACCGCTACCTTCTCGGCCACCCAGCACCTGGGCCTGCAGCCGTCCCGCAGAAAACCAAAATACAGCCGTCCCGCAGAAAATTCCACGCCTTGGCCCGCCCTGGTGACTGCCTCCTGCGACGCTCGCTGCGCTCCGTGCCCTAGCCGCCGCTGCTTCAGATCCGACCTGCCGCTGCCTTGGTTGCTTCCGATTGCTTCCAAACCTGCTGCTTTGGCCTCCGTGTCACGACCATCTGACCTTCACATCAGACCTTATCTGCTGCGTACCGTCAGTAGATCGGAATAGAACACGACGCCTCTCTTCAAGACCGACCATCGGAGCTTTTCCTCTTGATCAACAACGATCCAAAACCTCTTCAAAACCTTGCTCATGATACTACTGGTTAGAATGAATCCGAAGCGCACCATCGATCTACCGAGGATCAAGCAATCACACAAGCACATCACCAAGACTTGTTAACGAGGTTCACCATCATGACTACATCCCCGGGGCCTGACTACGGGCGCTACTCCCCGTGACACCGCTACAATACCGCACACCGGCCACCCGGGCGTCAACACGCGCCACCGCCTCCCCTGCGTGCATGTGCTATTATGTTGGCATAGGTTACATCGTGTGTCAACCCTCGATATATATGAAAGGCCTAGGATAGAAGTGTCCTATTAGGACACAACTACTACCTTGTCTACACATAGTTCAAAAACCAAGTGCAACTATAACCTACTTTGTACAATAATATTCGACACAACTCTAACACTTTGTATTTTACTACTTGTTAGAGTGCTCTTTGTTTTTCTAGTTTTTTGTGTGTGCGTTAGGGTGTGCTTACTTGTACGTGTCAAGGACTATGTATTACTAGTAGACTGGCCGTGCGTTGCCACGGGCTTTTGAAATAGTTTGCAAGAGTTACATGTTAACATTCTAAGGTCTCGCCCCGTCGTAGATCCAGATCCCCACCACTGATTCCACCCCGCCTAGGCCGCCGCCTACCGCTGCGCTGCCCCATCACGTTCGCCTCCGCTCCGGCCGCCCCGACCCCGCCCGCCTCCTCTCCGGCCGCCTCCGCCTCCGGTCCATCCTCCGCCCGGCCCCGCTCCGTCCGCCTCCTCTCCGGCCCTGCTCCGTTCGCCTCCTCTCCGGTCCGTCCACCGCCCCGCTCCGTCCGCTTCTGCTCCGCGCCGCACGCCGCCGCCCCGCTCCGTCCGCGTCCGCCCCGCGCCGCACGTCGCCGCCCCGCTCCCCGCTTGGCCGCCGCCCGCTCCCCGATGGCGCCGAAGAAGACGCCGAAGGGAAAGTCCGGTTTCTTCGGCATGAGGGCGAAGCCCTCCGGGACCTTCGGACTGGAGTTCTCCGATGCCGGGCAGCGTTGGTGGCTCGGCACGTATCCCACCGCCGATGAGGCTGCTTGTGCCTACGACGTGGCGGTGTGGCGTGCCGGACGGCCGAAGACGGATCTAAACTTCCTGGAGGTCGAGTCCCATTCGGTGGCGGAGTGGCTCGTGCCGCAGGGCATCCGGATGGAGGAGATGCCGGCTAAGAAGGCGAAGAAGAGACCGGCGGTTGTTGTCGCTCCCGGCGAGAGCAACGAGGCGACGATGGCTTGGTTTGCGTGATTTGCAATTTGCTGCAAAGCCATCTCTAATGAAATGCTATTTGCTACATTTTTAAATAGGAAAATTATTATGATCAGCCAGCCATAACTCAACAGACCAATCTCTAATGAAATGCTATTTGCTACATTTTTTAAATAGAAAAATTATTCCGATCAGCCAGCCATAACTCAACAGACCAATCCGAACCCACATTTTCTAAAGTAAAAAAAAATCCCTTGATAGATCAAGATGCCAAAGTGTCGTTTGCCCGACTGCTATGTTCCTATACATGCAGAGCAAATTAATTTTCAAATCAAGGAATTAAGAAAAGGAAGAATATCATGATGTTCGTGGCACTTGCCAGGTCTGCCATGCTACCATGGCATCGTCTTTTTAGTCTCTACCCACATGCCGAGTTGAGAAATAATCTTCAGATATACCCACTGTTAACACACTCACGTACATAATGGCCCTTGGCTGATTGATTTGGCTGGCTGTTAACACAAGCACACAACACACAAAATCAGTCAATAGCCACACGTATGCATTGTTTACTTTATTCCAATTGTGATGCAATCGTGACACCTACACGCCTCGTCCGCTCGCCCGTCACGGTAATTGCCTACTCGCCGCTGGTGCCAATTGCTCGACCTCGCCACCGCCGCTCACCACTCAGTCTCCACCGGCTGCCCATTGCCTCTTGCGCCACCCGCGCGCTCGCTCGGCCCAATGCTGTTGATTGGAATGCGGGACCGAAGGTAATCCATGGACAGGTTTTAGTTCTGCTTGGCATCAATCTTTGGTACTTGTCAATCCATCTAACACAAAAAAATCGACTCTCAGACAGAAAAGTGATCTAACTCTATTGATGAGCACAACAGTACATACCATCCCATCATGATGTTGCCATCTCTCACACTTGATGATTACATCTTGTTATTTACAACATGTACACCATCGGGCGATTGCTTTATTAGAAATATATTTACACAATATGATCAGAGCAACATCAAGGAGTCGGATGCTGGTGCACAGATTCTCCTCAAATTCCACATGCAACCCTTGTAGAGAAGAACGACAGATTTTCCTTAGGTGATTTTTGACCGAGCTCCTACAGAAAAATTCAAAGAAATCATGAGGAGCATGGAGCCAGGCAAACTAATCAGAGTAAATCATGAGAGGAGAAGCCTCTCAACCTACTACAGAGAATCGAGTCAACATTAATTCGTGTAAGAATTAAACCGTAATGTAGATCAACAACCCAACAGTTGATAAAATAACCCTGACACAACCCATTAATACAATATATGGTCACAGGAGTAGATTGAGATTGTGCAGATATCATGATCTACGAACCGTATCTACGAATATTGATTGCAAAGTCACAAACAGAACCTCCTCACATCACAAAACAAATGTTTCATCAACAGAAACTCTAGAGAATGCCAATTGGATTATAGAAGTAAGATAGAGACATCGAAAAAAAGAAAAGATAATTCAAAGAGTATATATTCTATTTTCTTACTTGACATCACAGAGAATGCAAGTCAAAGATATTGCGATACATCTTACCCTTCTATAAATTGACTGCAAGGCACAATCCCCAGCAAAATATACAGAATGAATTGCTCCTATGGTCCAAGTATTGCATAAATAGTTATATACAGACTATTCAACAGTGAGCATAAACATGGCATGTACTACCAAAATCCCTTGGATATGGAGCTTAGTCTGCATGTCTATTCGTCTTATTTCCCTAGTACAATGCCCATGCGTTGCCACGGGCCTTTTAATTATTATTTTTGATTGCATACATAAGCATAATGCACTTCCATTTTCACATGTATAGAAAAAAATTACAGTAACAATCGGAAAATGTACTTGATGCAATGTATTTTCATTATTCCACTTCACTTGCATCTCCTAGTAGAACGCCCGTGCGTTGCAACGGGCTATATTGACGACTTCTTTTTTTTTTACGTCAAAGCACTCTTCTTTTCTTCCATTCTTCCTTCCCCCAATTAAAAATGTTTCTCAGAGTGATATGTGAATGGATAAATTTACAACGATACTAAAATATGAAGGACTAAAACCATATTTATGGAAGAACATATTTCTAAAACACATTCGACATGAAACTTATGGTGTTTGATAGATTGGATAAAACACGATGCTAACTTAGCACCAAATCTCATTGATATTTCAAAACATGGTTGTCGTACCATTGTACCTGAAAGATCTGTCTCCCCCTTCCTCGCTCCCTCTCTAGTAGCCGTCCCATGAGCCGGTCGTCATTGTTGCTGTTGATGGAGATGACAACAATGAGGAGGAACACCACAAGAGCTAGATGTTCTTGACCTCTTCCCTATGGTAACTGCCGCCTCTGCATTGGGTGTCGTTCATCAACACCACCGCTGCGCAAGCTACTACTTGTATAGAAAATAAGAAGATAGAAACTTTGTGTGTTGGGTGGGCTTGAATTTGAAATTATAGCCTTATAGGAGGAAAACTTATATGAAATATGCTACAAAAATATCATCTTGTGTTTAAAGCCATGGAAACAAGATCTTTAATAAGGCCAAGAGAAGACATGTGCAAAGCAACATAGTACTAAGGTGACTATGCTTTGCCATGGATTCAAGAAAGACATGAAAGTCCAGCTATAGTAATTTTCTCCTACACATTATGTGTAATTTAGACATAGATCTATTCAAGTCCAAAAAGAATAGTGATGAACACTGATTTATCACAATTTTAATCACAACACCTGTTTAAAAGATCCAGGGAGAGAAAGAGATCCATCCGGGGAGCAAGCCTGTGTCGTTTATGATGGCCAAAGTGCAAAAGTAAAAAGGAAAACGACCAGCAACACCACCACAACCCAGTTCTCCTTCTAGCACCGCGTGCAATGAAGAGGGTCTGAGCTTGAAACAACAGCCTCGTTGGGTCTTTTTTGTTGCAGCCGAGATGTAGGGGATTGCAAGCACCCTGCCTAGAGGATTCCAGAATGAAACCTGCAATATATAAAGGCAAACAGAAAATCATTAAAGGCAATCTTAGAGGTGCAAAATCATCAAGCTATGGATGCCCTCATAGAGAGACTTCTTGTCATCAAAACCGACAAGGTACAACTTGCGTACTCACACAGCTCCCACCGTCTAATTTTACTTTTTACCAATCCAAGTTATTTTTAAGGCTTCATTGGTATGCTGCAAAATCACACACATGTATAGAAATTACCTTTACAATTTGTGTGGCATTCATAGAAGTTACTCCCTCCGTCCCATAATATAAGAGTGTTTTTGACTCTAGTATAGTGTCAAAAACGCTCTTATATTTTACGACGGAGGGAGTAGAAAAAAAATGCTAATCCAGTTTAGCTTGATTGGTTACCTTGGTAAACCCACATGTCATTGAACTTAATTATACCTTTTCTAATTTGGGAAGGAATGGGGAAAACATTTGTAGTCTGCACAGTTGTTATATGTAGATGTATTGTCTACCCAACAAAGGCCTTTTTTAGGAGAAAGGCAGGAGCTTTGCCCAATTCATTAAGAGAGGAAAATAAAATTACAGAATGGCCCTGTTTATGAGGAAAACAAGGCCGAAAACCACGCGATTTAAAAGGGAAAATTGTGCAAAGCCCCGAAAAAAGAAGAGAAACAAAAAAGAAACAACAATTCCGACATCAGCCAACTCGAAACTATACCACCAACTTGCCCACACCCCAGAGATGAGTGGATGAACTCTTCCGAGATGCCTTCAAGAAGGATAACGACGCCCAAGGGCGCCGCCGTTTCCCTCCTTTTCCCGCTAGGATCGGAAATCCTGTATTTTCCATATCCATACAATCGAGTCATTAGGTTTCTGAAATAGTGTAATGGAAAAAGAAGTGCTTCGAATCATTGCTATTTGACTCGGACCTGTTCTGAAAAAGTCGAGGTATTTCGAATTGTTTGTTGACACGGACAAAGTAAGTCGCGGTCATCGACCCCCTTCGAAGACTTAAGATTTCGCCCAGAGTGACCCACAACAGCTGGCAGACCTCAGGAGATGGCCGCCCACACCAACAACCCCCACGGCAACCCTTAAAACCAGCAAGCCATGGTCTAGTGAAGAGGAGGAACTCATCGATGACAACTCCAAAGAGGAGGGAGCTACAACGCCATGGTCGCTGGTATCCTTCAACGCCCATCAAACCAAGACTTTCGTCCTAAGCCCCTCGACCTAACCCAGCCCCGAGGAAGGAACTCAGCCACCGCGGATCGAGAGCAAGCCAAGACCACGCTATACGGGCAGCAGCAAACCATGACCACCAGTTCCGAGAGCCCTTCGATCGATCCGCACGACCAACATGGAGGCGAGTCAACACCAACGCACAACACAACACAACCGAGCCTCAGATACACCACGAAAGCCAAAGCTCACGCAGTAAGCACGGCCTGGACGCAGCCCAACCATGCCCATGTCACAGTATCCAACGGCCAGCCCCATGGCCGGAGCGGACAGATCGGGACCGCCATGATCTGAGCCTTCGAGCCCGCTCCCGGGCAGCTGCCCCAGCAACCGAGTCGCCCACGCCTCCTAGGCCACCCACCTCACCACATCCGCCGACGCAAGAGGCACGACACCGCGCTGGCCGTCGCCCTCCGCTTGCCGCCCGCCCCATGAGCTCCCCAACTCATGGAGGACACAACCGCGGAGAAAAGGAACCGTCCCCGCCGCCGCCCGCTCGGCGACGGTGAGGGGAGGAGGGTGGGGGTCGCCGGGCTTAGGGTCGCCCATGGGGATGGAGTGACATGGGGCTGGTCGGCATTTCACTGTCTAGCTGTTTTATCATTTCCAACAAAGGCCTTTCATGCAATATAATTGGGCTATTAAGTTCTAGTATCGATCATACTGTGAGAACAACAAAAAAGAGCATATTGTATACAACGCCACAATAATGATATCATAGACATACATAAAAGTACATGTTAGTACCTTGAGCATTTTAATCCCTTCCTCGTACGTTAGCTTCAACGTTTTCTCTAGGTACTGTATATAAATTAGAAGAAGTTGAGACAGTAAATTAAGCAAAAGCACACATATAACAACACAAAACAGTAAGGAGTAATGTCTTACCTTCAGAGGTTCAAATGGATACTGCCTATTTATTGTCTCGAGTTCCTTCTGACAATTTTCATTTGGGTGTTTGAATATTGCTACAATTAGCAATCTATGATATCACAAACCTGAAAACAAAAATCAGTACTTGGTCAGCATCGCTTCAATAGACAAACTAAAGAATTATTTCCTCCAAATCTTCCTTGCCTCAAAGTAGTGCTTCTTAATCTCCATTTCTGCATCCAACCCAATAAACTCACACAGATGCCTGTGAGTGTTTGATTTTTCTGATCTAAATACCGGACCAGCCTCAAACACGCGCCCAAAGCCACCACAGATGCTCATTTGCTTGTATGATTGTGGAGACTGCGCTAAACAAGCAGGCTGGTAATTGTACACCAGCTTGAATGGAGATGCACCAAGTTCACTTGATCCACCAATCAACTTTGGACTGTGGATCCCAAGTCCGAGAACAAAAACTCGCTGAAAGTCTGCATGTGTATCCAACAATCATGACATGTACTCCCTATGTAAAGAAATATAAGAGCGTTTAGATCACTTCTTTAGTGATCTAAACACTCTTATATTTCTTTGAGGAGGGATTATGGACCAAAAGAAGAAAATAAACATTGCATGCTACAGAAATGGATAATAAAATCTATCTGCATGAGATGCCACATGAATGTCACAAACATAAGCATAGTTTCGATGCACACTATCTCATGTTGCATGTTAAATACAGGTTTGTGCACGTTGCCTTTTGCTGGTAGATGGAGATACTAAGATGAAAAAATGGTCACACAAAAATTGCTTTTCAAATGTTAATATTACCAAGACTAATCCATGAATAAAATGTATGCAACTATGCACAGTAAAGATACTTAAAATAGTTACTGTACTAAACTCACTGATATAGAGCTATCAAAACCGGAGCCAAAGCTCAAATCTTGAACAACGATCAAAGCAGACTTCAGCCTTGTGGTTGCCGCATAGGCTCACCACACTGACAACACCAACTCTCTTCCGTCTTCTCAGTTTCTTGACAAAAAATGATACTGCTATTTGCACATTAGGGAGTAAATTATGCTTCAAGCATTCCTCAAACCAAATCGGCAATATGTAGGCTTAAAATATCAGCAGGCATCCACACAGATTTCTACAGCTGAAATATAGTGTTGTGATTTGTGTACCCATAATGCAGAATAACCTATTGTTCTATTTGGTGGTTAAATAAATAAATATTATTGTTTTTGGCTAGTGCCGGTAGAGCTACTAAATGATAGTCAGTGTCACTGTATATTTCTAAGAAAGAAAATTATAAGACTTCATTGGTTGTAAATAACGCTAATTGTATTGGTTGCCACCAATGTCGACTTGAAAAGAAAATTATGGAGCTTCAGTTCATATGCATCTAGTCATATAAAAAAATAAGAACACATGCTTCAGCTCCTGTTAGTTCAGTCACAAAAAAAATCACCACCAAAAATCAGAAGACAAAGTATCATTGTTATATTTGTTGACTTGATTGATTACTGTAGGTTAACACAGCCAACTGGAATTAACCTGCAATAGGATAAAAGAAATTAAGATTTGAGACGTGTGTTATAGGGTTCATAGAAGAGAGAAGAGGGAGGTACCATAGCAAATCATTGGTCGCACAGTTTGACATTCAACTTTCCATTTGCCAATGAGACCTCAGGGATTCATATACATAAACGTTGATTGATATATCAGGTCCAACTCCCTGTAACTCATAAAAGTTACTGGGAAGTCAACTAAAAAACAATTCTCAGTAGAAGCAGACGGCTTACCAATAAGGTGGACCAAAGGCCTTTATACAATCCTCTACCACTCTCTTCTCTACAAATTGTAGACAACGTGTGAAAGATGCCCTTGTAATACCTAGTGGTTTTCTGCAGAATTTTATAGACATGAAAGTTTAGCTTACTAAAACCTGTTCCTTTGGTCTGTAAAGCTGCATTGCATGAAAGCGTTAGGTAAAGATGCTCTAAGTTCTAACTGGAAGTTATATTGATTGATTGATTGGCTTAGTGTTATTCACAAATCACAAAAGGAAGAAAAGCATCACCTGTGTTGTCAGGTGATTTCGAACAACATCCAATGGGTAAGTTACAGATGCAGGTGTCACTCACGCTAGACCACCACCAAGTAAACATATAGACACTAACATAATTTGGGCCGTCCATTCCGTGAAGCTGCAACTATATTTCGAAATTTATAAACCTATAACAAAAAAAATAGTCACGAGAAATCTTGCAAGTTAACATACTAAAATTCAGTGCTGAACTTTTTGTATCGCTCATATCAATAGAAGCTGATGGCGGAATAAGAAAATCGATGTACAATTTTGACAAGATTGCCTTTCGAATATGCCCAAAACACTTCTTGTCGAACAACCCACAAAGCCATGTGCCATATACTACCCTTCCTTAGAGCTGCAACATCTGAACGCATACCTGCCACCTGTCGGATCAGTATGCCACAAGCTCATACAACAAACTTTATCATCAGCATATGGGTTATGTGACAAAAAAATTACTGTATTCAAGAACATTTTCAAGAGATTGCAATTTTGTAGCTATGAACAGCATATGGTACATACAATGAATCCACAGCCAAGGTTTAAGTTTGGACCATGATTGGACAATACAGCGCAGAGTGTTGTAAATTAACAACAATAATAATAGGCCATGACTGTCAACCAGAGATATATTGTTTGGGGCAATCAATTCAAAGCGAGGGAAGAATATATATATATATCACATTCAGGGAACTAAGTTGATATTATCAGCATCCAATTCCTTTGAAGAATCTATATATGTGCAGTGTGAAGGCAGAAGGAGCACAGCAGCACCATGAAATAGAAGAGAAATATTCCTTCACGCTCACAATCCGTGCACACGAGAACGCGGGAGATAAAAGAGGGGGCGGAAAGCCTATTACCTGCAAGAGGATGGAGAGTGGCGAGGATCGAGATGCAGATCTTGCCGACCACGCCGGCGAGGTGTGCGACGGTGATCCAGCCAAGGAGCCGCTGCGCTTGGCAGGGGAAGGCCCCGCCGACGCCATGGAAGAGGACACGGTGGCCGCCGCCAGTCGACGGCATCGGGGACCTGGCCGATATCAGCAGGGCCTGGATATCACCTCCATCATCCCAGACACGCCTTCATGGTGGGCATCCTCACGGCCCCTTGAAACCGCAGCAGCTTCTCCTTGCATCCCGTCGCCAGATCATAGCAAACTGCACACACGCCCGAATCAGATCAAGATGCGGAAATAACCAAACCAGAAGAAGTGGAGGAGGGATTCGTACCTGGTCGAGGCCATGGACCAGAGGGTGATCTGCGGCGCCCACGCCAGATCGGTCATCATGGCCGCGGGCGAGGGAGGCGGCGGCGGATCCTCTCGGGGTTGGGGCGTCTCCTCTCGGCGGCGGTGGCTCCTCTCGGGGCTGGGGCGTCTCCTCTCGGCGGCGGCGGCGGCTCCTCTCGGGGCTGGAGGCTGAGATGAAACAGATCGAGATTGAGGTTAGTTTTACGTGCGGGGTGAGATACGAAAGAAAAACCAGACGAAAAAAAAAACGACGAAAAAAAACCAGACGAAGGTGGGACGAAAAAAAACCAGTCGAAAAAAAACCAGACGAAAGTGTGGGGACTATTCAACCAACTCGTCCATTAGAAGTAGAGATTTGATGATTTGAATACAAGCATGCTTTCTAAAAAAACCAAAACTGAGATGGCCCAGTCCAGCCACTCGCTCGTAGGCTCTATGTAAGACTCGATATTAAGTCGCAATGCGCGGTAAATAGAAAATGCTCCTATTTTGCGCTTTAAGGGCCAGGTTGCCACAAAAATGGGCACGGGCCACGGCCCACAATCCTCTGGTTCACTCCTGCTGGCTTGGAAAAGAATGCTATCTTTTATCATTTTCAGTTTTGAAAAAGTTGGTGAAATAAAAAATTCACGGATTTAAAAGATTCATAAATTTTCAAAATTATGACAGATTTGGAATAATGTTCAAAAAAATAAAATACTCAGGAATTTGCAAAAGTGTTTACGAATTTTAAAAATCACAAAATTTTAAGAAATTTTCACGAATTAGAAATATATGATAAATTAAAAAAGTTTGTATATTTAAAAGTAATCAAATTTTCTAAAAAACACTACCGAGAGGAAAATTTATAATAAAAATAGAAAAACAACAAAACCAGGAGAAAAAAGAAGAAAAAAAACGTGCACACGCCCTCACGCCCGTCATGAGCTGCCAATTGCTAGGCCCAATTAGAATATGTCTCCACAAATATGGTCACACTCGGTCAATAATTTGGTGGAATCCCCACTGCATACACACAAATGGCACTCGGAAGTCTTTAAATTTTCAGTCCATCATTTAAGAATTAAAAATTTCCAATCTTTCTCACAAATTATGCAATACTTGAGCAAGTGCCGGAGAACAATACAAACCTATCAACTCAAGAGCACCGTTGGTGGCAATTCGATGTTAGTTGTGCTCCCTTCAAGCATCTCGACAACTCTAGTCATTGTTGGACGATCTGTAGGACTCAACTGTATGCACCTCCCTACCACTATCATCTTCCTTACAATCTCTGAGGTCCCTCCATTTATCTCGGAAGCACTAAGACAATATTCATCTAAATGTTCATAAATCCATTGTGGGAAATATTGGCTGGTAGATTCACTATTTTGGCTGATATTCTTGTCCCTTGCCCCAACCATCTCAAGAACCATCATTCCATAACTGTAACCATCAGACTTAGTACTTACTGTTCCAAATTGCTTCGAATAAATCTCGGGGGCTATATAGCCTATTGTTCCTCTTGCACCACCAATGGAAATAACACTTTCTTTATTGAGGCACTGCTTGGCTAGTCCAAAATCAGAAATCTTTGGACAGAAATTTTGATCCAATAGAATGTTGTGGGGCTTGATATCAAAATGCACCATGCGGGTATTGCATCCTCTGTGGAGATATTCAAGTCCTCGAGCAATGCCCACTGCTATATCAAATAATTTTTCCCAACCTAAAGTATTTCCACCTTTAGAGCCATCCTTGAAGGCATACTTTTCAAGTGAACCATTAGGCATATAGTCATAAATTAATGCCCTTTTAGATCCTTCCAAGCAAAATCCTAAGAGATTAAGAACGTTAACGTGAGAAGTTCTACTAATGCTAGCTACCTCATTGATGAAATCCTCCCCATCAGTCTTGTAGTCCTTGAGTATTTTGACTGCTATCTGACGACCATCAAAGAGGTCGCCTCTGTAAACAGCACCAAATCCACCTTGACCTAGCTTTTCAGCAAAAGATCTCGTTATTCTTTTCACTTGGGCATAAGTGTACCGTTTCAAATGGACAGTTCCATTCTTTTGTAGGATGGACTCAATCTTTGCTCTCTCCTTTGATTTCCTTTTGGATCCGTACTTCCTGTAGCCCAACCAAAATGCAAAAAGAAGCATAAGTACGCTCGAGCTGCCTGCTATTGCATCTGCATCAAAATTTTGGAGGGGAAAAGGCATCAAACGGGGAAGTAACTTCTACAATCTTCTAGTTAGTGATTGCATCTTGCAAAATGTGTGGAAATATTCTAGTTAAAGACCCTTTTGGCAAACCTATTTGTATATGCGTCATAAACTCCAGAATTAACCAGTGTGTCAAGAACTCGTGCACTTTTCAAATAAACTGGACACAACTACTAAATACATACAATTGAAGCAGAGCTTGTTAAAGGACGGACAAATATATTCCTTTTGTTTATCGTACACATTTGAACAGAATTAACTTGCTATTCATCTACTAGTCTAGCACATTAGTAATTTCTGTTACAGGAACAACCACTGTTGTTTTCTCTAGAATAAGAAAGGCCGTTGTTTTCTATGCATAACCATTAACCTCTGAGAGAGATAAGTTTATACATGAAAAATAAGGGCCAGTTCTTATTTTCTCAAGAAAAGATCATCACTTGAAGTTGATCTTATAGTGACCAATAGGGAAGCCTCTTGTCAGTTTTAGGATTAGTGGTGATGAATTCGTTTTGAGATCAGATTGGTGTGATTGTTCAGGTGTCATCGGCAATTTCAGGTCAGAATAGTCAATGCCAATGTGTAAGCGAATACTGTCAAGTGACGAACACAACTTAACTAGTGTTCACAGGAGAAGATGTTGATGATCTACTTCTGAATAGGTCACGGTGCTAAACAGATGATATTATCAGCCACGGATGGATTTGTTTGCTGTCAATATGCTAAGCAGTTCAACACACATCATTCATATGGATATGTCTTGCCCACAACCATAAGGTGGTTCCTGTCGAGCAGTCCCGTGAATAAATCAGTTAAATCCATCTATGTGGGTGTTCGCCAGAAATAAATTGGTTCAAGTTTCCAGTGCCAACTAAGTCGAGAACAAGTAGTCCGAGGCAAGGTTCCTGGTTCAAGATGGGTTTCAGTTTAACCACTAACCTGAACAACTTTATTCAAATTACAGGCATTGCCACACCTGAAGAAACGTGAGGGAACTGACGATTCATAGTTAGATCTGACAGGCTTGATTTACAGCGATCAGAAATGCTCGAATGAGTAGCAAGATCTTCAAACCGGATGAGTAGTAAGATGTGTCATCGAGGATTGTTTGAGTTTGCATCTGACAGATAGAATGGACAAGTTGGTGGTTCAAGGTTCAAGCAGTCGACAATCGGACATAATTAAAAGAGAACTAAATGAAGTGGAATTCCAGTTTCTCTACCTTAATTAGACACTAAAAGATCTACAGCTTTGTAACACATAGAAGAATGTCAAGGTGTCAAAGGATTACCAGGAGCTGGAGCCAATGGCCTGAACCACACTAGATCAAGAAGATTGTAGTCCCCAATCAGTACTGGATTGATCCGAATTGTATGCAGGCTAAGAGAATAATTCATCGCAGTAACTTGTTCGGATGAGAAGCTATTTCCAGTGTGGGGAGCTATGTCCATTGTCATATTTAGCCCAGAAGTTCCAACAACATAGAAATTTACAATCTCAAACTGAGTAACCCGCAAGTTGAGATGTGACGCAAGCTCCTCAAGAAATTCGTTGCTCCAATTTGAATTCAAGGAAACATTGTGAAGAAAGAGCACAACTCTTACCGGGTAAACACAATGGCAGTTCTCGCTACCTCGTCTCTGTACCATGTTCGGAGCACAACAGCCTAGTGAAACAGAGAGTGAATTATATAACATATTTGACTGTACGACAGCGCATCTAGAGCAAATATCAGGGTGTACTAACATACATAAGTATCTATGATTGATGTCAAATGTTATCCATCACCATTGATTATTTATGAAACTGCTACCAACCATTTCATCAGTCACCATTCCAAAATGATGGATCAAAACATTATGCTTGAACTAATAAAAGCTAACAAGCTTATATAATTTACAGCCAGGTAAGAGTGGTTTTAAATAGCGCGATATAGCTCTGTTATAACACGCTATAGCGTTTAGAAGAGGTACTGTGCTAAGGCACTTTGGTCCAAATACATGAACACACATTTTAAATAGCGCGCTATAGCGTTTAGAAAAGGTCCGCCGCTAAGAGGCATAGCGTGCTATTTAAAACTATGGGTAAGACAATTGATATTACGATCAGTCACATGGTGCTACTTTCCCAAATGAGGAAGATGCAGAATAGATTAAAATACACAAGTATCACCTTTTATGTAATTTGTAGTCATGTTTGACATGATGAAATCATTTGGAATTAAATTATTTCAGGATCTAGGAAAACTTGAAAAGTTACCATCGTATGGAGATAGTGGGGGCTGCACCACTCCAGAAGGAGCTGTACTAGTATTCGAAGCTGCATCAGGGAGGTCAGCATCCACATGAGCAGGAACCTCTTCTGCTGAGCGCCTGTTGTGCTGCATCGAAGGATCGAACAGGTCCAGTGAATCAAAAGAGAGTTCAGAAGCACCCGAGATGGAGCTATAGCTCGGCGCAGAGATAGGAGAGTGCACAGATGATAGAGCTGATGGTGATGAATATGGCTTCTTTTGTCTATGCTGACTCATTGCAATACTTGTGACAACTTTGGTTTGGGATACCATGGGCCGAACTGAACTCCATTCTTGTGAAGCAGACATAATAGGAGTGTGAGTGTCAGCCTTTAGAGCCGATGTTTTGGCAATCAAATCAGCCTTATTGATAAATTCCAGAGCCAATATAACGACCAAGAAATTAAATAAAAGTTTCCTTGGAGCATCTTCAAACAGTCCTGCCAAGAAACAGTACAACCAACCAATCAGCATCATCTTAATTAAGATAGGGGTATGCTGAGAAGTGCAACTAATTGATATGAACTCACATATCTACAGAATTAGTGTGAACAGCCCATGGTCCGCATGGCCCATTAGTGTCAAAAGCGCTCTTATATTATGGGACGGAGGGAGTAATACACAACCTGCCTTTCTAACTAGTCAGGTCGAAATGTTTTCAAGACCATCTACCACTAATGCAATTTAACTGAGTTGATGCGAAATGAGGCTAGAGTACATACTTTTAATTTAACTGAGTTGATGCGAAATGAGGCTAGAGTACAGACTTTTTTTTAAGTACAAAACAGACACACTTATGTTTATCTCAAAGCGATGGTGAATTAAGGACACTCAGAATACTTATCGTCTCGATTGCCTCCAAAGCATTCCTTATTAAGCCAATAATTAACTAGTTCTCTCTAGAAACAGATCTACCTACTGAAGCAGCACTATTTGATAAGAACGGTTAAAAAAATACAGTGAAGTGTTCCACCAATGAGCAACGGATCTTTTGAGCTAACTAAAACCACGACAAGTATTTTTTAACGGCGGGAGTACTGAAGCAGGGCTATTTAATAAGAACGGGCAAGAAAATATAGTGCAAATGTTCCATCAAAGACACGGGTTCATGGCATGAGACAATTCTAAGCTCTTGAAGCATTCCCTGATTAGGCTCCCGCTACACAGCAAAGCAAGGGCAGCGCAGGAGCTACTCACCTCCACCATTCCCACGACTCCCAACCGAGCTCCAAACGATTTGGACAGTGAACAAGCGGGGCAACGAAGATCCTAGAACAGCCACCACGGTGAACACTGAATTGCCGTCACCTCACACCCCCACAGAAACGCTAAGCAAAGTCCGACTTTCCAACAGGTTTGTCTGCTCGAGCGCCAGTTTCGATCACGCAATATAGTCGTTTTTTTCAGCGCGCGGCTAATCTAGCGCATCTGTTGGAGATTCTCTAACGAAGCAAAGCAAACAAGACATCAAGCACGGGTCCCGGTGTTGCAACGCAACCTTGGAGTGAGCTCAGATAAGGGGAGTCTGGCTTACCTTGTTCAGCGCGGCACAAGGCATGCCCGGGCAGCATCATCTCCTGGCGCGGCGGCGGTAAGGACCGGCACCGGCGACACCTGGCTACGTTTACAGGAAGCCGGAGCCGCGCCGCGCTGCGAATTTGTGTCTGCTTTCTTTTCCTCTCTGCTATGACTCAACCTATGGTGGGAGTTTGGTAGGAGAAAGAGACTTGGCAGAAACAAGGGAGCAGGTGGGAGAACGCGGACGTTCGGTGTTCGGCCGCGTTGGCCGGCGCTAGGCGCCAGCCGGCTGTAGATATGAAATAATCAGTAGCCGCGTGAGGCGTGACCCTCTATCAACCTTGGGCAATGCTCACGCACGCATCGCGCATCACTACCCGTGCGGCCGTGCCTCCCTCTCGCTCTCATCGACTGCACGGCACCATGCTTGCGGCATCTGGCATGGCAACATCGTCAAAATCCTCATAGTGTCGCCTCGCAGCAGCAGCGGTGCCCGAAGTGAAGAGCTCGGCGGCGGCGGCGGAATCGTGGTTGCGGCTGGGGTTGTTGGGGGCATTGGCGGGCGTCAAGCAGTCGCGTCTATGCCCCAACAACTCTCATCGCTCGCAGCGGAGGAAGGTGGGCCGGTCATGTACACGTGGGTTCTTCTTTTTTTTTACGAAAATGTTAACGCCCACACGTGTGGGCGTCTGGCAACTCGCCCACACGCATGGATCCTCGTCCAACCAATTCTGCACGAATCTTGGTGCGTTTTAGCAGTTTTTGTGTGCCACGTAGGACTAAGCTGGTGTGTGGGCATTCATCCGGTCGCCCACACGTCCTTTTTTCACCACACGGGGGCTGGTGTGTGGGCGTTTATCACTTCGCCCACACGCCCGTCTCCTAGCCCACACCCAAAGCTGGTAGTTGCCATGTGTTTCTGCAGGTATATGACAACTGCCCTAGCTTTGCTTGTAAGCAGATGGCAACTCTTTTTTACCCGAGTTGCCATGTGTTTTTGCATGGTACATGGCAACTGCCGTAGCGTGCACGTAAGCAGATGGCAACTCTTTCTTTTACATGGCAACTGCCCTAGCGTGCTTGTGAGCACATGGCAACTCTCTTTTTTACCCGAACATGTTTTTTTGCCATGCCTTCTTGTAGTGCTACATGGCAACTGCTAGTGTTTAGTGGGTGGCAACTCCTAAAGTTTTGAAATCATGGCAACTACAGTAGAACAGATCATACATGACAACTGCAGTTGAGCACCATGGCAACTGTAGTTGTCTGACATGGCAACCGAAGTTCAGCGACATGGCAACTGCAGTTAAACGAACATGGACGAGGGTCTGGACCATGGCAACTGCAGGACGCGCGGTGACTGTCACGCGGGCATGCGGGACCACGAGGTACGAGGCCTGACGTACGGGGCGTGTGGGCGTTATCTATTTCGCCCACACGCACGCGTGTGAGAGGGGTCGGGAGGGAAAAAAGAGGTGTGTGGGCATTACTTTTTTTGCCCACACGTGGGTGTGTGGGCTGTTCCTCTTATACACCACACAAAATGTGTGGGCAGCCCCCCTAACGCCCACACGTGTGGCACTTATCGGCGTCTTTTTTTAGGATATGTACGCGTGGGTTCGCTGTGTTGTTCTCGGTCGTTGGCTGCTGATGAGTTTTTTCCTCTTTTTCCTGTGTCGTATTTTGGCTTTGGTTTTCCTTCTTTTTTCTTTCTTCCTGATTTTTTTCATTTGGCATATTTTATTTTCTATATAGTTTTTATATTATAAACATTTTTTCTAATCCCCCCAATATGTGCTTTCTCATGGAAAATCTCACGCGTAGATGTTGGCGTCAGATAGATTGTAGTCCAGTGAGGCTTCAAATTTCCTCATCCGAAATCAACACCCCTAATACCCCCCAATATGTGCTTTCTCAGGGAAGTCTCACGCATGATGTAGCTCGTAGCCAATCCCCGAGCGAGCGATGAGAGTTGTTGTAGAATCTCCCCTACCTACCACGGTAAACATATTGTAGAGCATAGGCTTCAAGATAGCGACGAATCCGAACGAGATGGAAAGGGGATGACGTGGTGTTGGCTATCTGTTGGTCAAAATTGTCATGGGTAGTTAGCATTAGGCTAATAGACAATTAGCGTTATCTTTAGGCTAAACTACCAGCAGTTGGAAGACCTACTTTGTCCAAACATTGTGTATGGCAGTTTACCTCTTCCGTAGGATGGAAACATGTAACAACTGACATTGTAAACGACTGTTCAGACAGTATATAAGCCTGAACAAATTATCAAAATACAAGCATCCATTCTTTCTTTCAATCCGTGTTTCTCTTTGAAAATTGTTTGTGACTAGAAGATCCAAGAAGGTGGAGTCTAGCAAATCTGACGGTGATGAACGTGTCGCGCATGAAACACAAGGGAGCGAATGATTCTCTCATGTCAGGCCACGTTGGCAAATTTCTGCGATTCATGCATGACATCGGACGGCAATAATCACATCGCACCATGGAGCCATCGAGGAAGCTACCTTTTCCGTCATATATTGCGCATTGACTTTCAGGAAAAATCAAACTTCATAAATTTTAACCGAAACTACAGAGAAAATTATCTATATCTACAACATGTAGGAATAGTACACATATCATATGAAAATATATTTCATGATAAATCTAATACTATTGATTTGGTATTTTAAGGGTTGACATGTTTTATATTTTGATCATAGTCCTGAGCATATCATTTTGATCATTTTGATTATGTTTTTACCTCTCACCTCGGTCACTTGGTTCTAGGACATGGCCGACTGTGGTTTAGAGATATTGATGCTGAATAAGAGAGAAGGAGAGGCCGAACATCGGTTAGCAGTTTGCCTTTGTTTCTACCCATGGACAGTATTGTCAACGCATCCCCAATTTTACAATAGGTTGATGGCCAAACATCGATTTGCAGTTTACTTTTGTTTCTCTGAAACATTTCATACAATTGTGTACAGCTTCCTCTAGAATGGCCACTCAGTTCCAAAGAAGTGTTAAGCAATCTGCTCTTCTTTGAAACTTAAAATTTAGAACTTCGGAACTTCGGAGAAATCAAATATTGCTTCTTGATTGCACTGAAAGTGACTATATTTGTTTGTTTTAGTCAAGCACCTAGTTTGTGAAAAGAGATTTTGCAACACCCATTCACGCACATGTTGTATTCAGTGAGTTTGTTGTTTATCTTTTCACAGTCAGGAAAGCTACTTTTCTTGGTTTATCTCACACATATGCCAATTGGCTGTGAAATGCTCTCCGGCTCTTTTGATTCAGAACAATGTTCTATGACGCTGGCTATATATACTTTACTCGATGCAAAGACATGATGTTTCCAGCGGCTAGATGCAACCGTTTCAAGGGGGTATATGTCAATTTGCTGGCCTGCCTATATGCTAATCCATTGGACGTGGAGAGTAAGTTGCAAAGACATGATGTTTTCAGGGGCTAGATGCAAACGTTTCAAGGGGGTATATTGAAATAGATTGGTCAATTGATCCTGCCCATTCATGCATATCTGACGCACCTAGAGGTCCGGTAGCAGCGGTTCTCTCCATGGCCCAGAGCAGCGTCTCGTGGCGGAAAGGCAGCGACTACTGCTAGTGGAGCGGTGTCCGGTGCAGCAACCGGACTGGACATGTCCTGGAGCTCCAACATGGAAATAATGAGTCGATTTGTGATCAGCAATACCATGGCCGGAAAACATATTTAACAGGCGTCTATCCCTATTTTCTTTGGAGCATCTGGAGCACTTGATCTCTGTTCGAATTTGTTGGATATCCAAAGTGATGGCCATCCTTCAAATTTATTGTGATCTTGGGAGAGCCTGAGATATATGAACCTCTCGGGCATAGGATTGGACCTCACGCTGCTTCCATGGCTTGCACCTCTGGGACTGGACATGCCCTGAATCTTACTCCATAATCGGTCCTTTAGATACTTGAAGGCCCCGTTCTTGGAATTTCCAATGTCGGACGGCATGCCCAATTAGTTCTCGCCCAAGGTTTCATTTGGGACGTTGAGGAGAGACTTTATTTCTTGGCGTGTGGTATCCGACAACCCTTTACTGAAGAAAATTGAAGACCTCGAGTAATTGATTCGTTGCCCTGTTGCTTGATAGTATATGTACAGAACTAGGTTCCCTCTGTAGCACCCATATCGTTTGCCTTGAAGACCAACAGGCTGTCATCGACGAACAAAAGATGGTTTATCGATGGCACTCGCGGTGCTACCTGAATCCCATGCAAATTGAATAAAAAATGGTATATAGAGGTAGTACTGATGAGCGTTAATATTGCTCGCCTAACATGTCGGGCCAGCCCATGAACCACTCTCGCCTCCGAACGCGTGTCGCTTGCGAGTCCTCTTCATTGGTGCCTTATGCACTGCTTTTGCCTCATGGCGCTTATGTCCAAGCTCACTTGGGCCGGCCCACTTATCTGGATCGATCCCTTCCTTCAGCTAAATCCTATTTGGCGCCTCGCCCGTTTTAGTTGTTCCCGCAATCGGGCGCATACCCCCCTCTCCTCGCGTCGCGTTTTTGGGCCGGCCCGTTTTGCTTCCCGCAAAAATCGCGAAGCAAAAGAAAAGCGGGTGAACCGGGATTCGAACAAGCAACCTCCTGCTTCAGCAGCACACATCACTAACCACCACGCTAGCAAGCGTAATGTGGTTACGTGCATCTTTCTTGTTCTTTTCTTCCTTGTCTTTTCTTTTTTCCTTTTTCCTTTTTCCTTTTTCCATTTTCCGTTTTTCTTTTTTCTCTTTCTTCCTGGGTTTGATGCAAAATCTATGAACTTTTTCTCAAATTCGATGAAATTTATATTTCAAATTTTGGTGAACTTTTTCTCAAATTCGATGAACTTTTTTTAAAATCAATGAACTTTTTTAAAATCTCGATGAACTTTTTTCTAACTCGGTGAACTTTTTTCAAACTCGATGAACAGTTTTTGAGCTCGATGAACTTTTTCTCAAACTCGATGAACTTTTTTGAAGCTCGATGAACTTTTTTGAAGCTCGATGAACTTTTTCTCAAACTCGATGAACTTTTTTGAAACTCGATGAACTTTTTTCAAACTCGATGAACTTTTTTGAAACACGATGATTTTTTTTTTTCAAATTCAATGAACTTATTTTTAAAGTTGATGAACTTTTTTCTAAGACAAGTGTACATACAGTAGCAAACCGGTTTTTTCTAAGAAAAATAGTCTGTACTGTAGCATTTTTAGAATGAAGAAAAAAAGATCAAGCGGGAGCCAGCGATCGAGCGGGCAGCGATAGCCAGCGATCAAGCGAGCGGCAGCAGCCAGCGTTCGCTGCTGGGCCAGGCCCATGCTAGTGACACAGTGGGCGCTGGAATCGCCAGCGGGCGCTGAAGGCGCCAAGGAGGAGCTCTCCTTCCTTCGATCGCTCCACAAAAAGAAACTCGCTCGTTCAGTTCAATTGACCGCTTTGATCGTTCAATTGAGTTGACTGTGTTGACCATTAAACGTTTGACCGCTTTGCAGTTGACTGTGTTAACTTTTCAAAAAAAAATCATCAAATTTGAAAAACAGTTCCTCGATTTGGAGAAGTTCATTGATTTTTGCATCAAATTTCGGAAAAAAGTTCATGAAATTGGGAAAACTTCATCACTTTTTAAAAAATACCATAGATTTGAAAAACAGTTCATCGATTTTGAAAAAATTTCACCAATCTTAAAAAAGTTCATCGGATTGGAAAAAAAGTTCTTTAAATTTGGAAAAAGTTCATCGAATTTGAAAAAAAAACGTTCGTCAAACCCAGGAAGAAGAAAAATAAAAACAAAAAACGAAATAAAAACAAAAGAAAAATTAACGAAGAAAAGACATAAAAAGATGAAAGCTAGCACGTCCAGTTGGGGATGGCGGGGTGGTTACTGCAGTGTACAATTAAGCAGGACGTCCCCCGTTTGGATCGCAGCACTATTGTACTATAGCGGGTGCAGAGGGCGCAGGATTTAGCGTCGCTTGCTTAGCCGGAATTCCCTATTCGCCACCTTGCAAACTGTTGACAAGACGTACATGCGACCGAGCGAACATCAAGATATGGGCCGGCTTAGGTTTTTACCGGTTTTAGAACCTTCTAGAAGGTTCCTTGAGCATTTTTTTCACATTAGCTTACTTTACTTGTGTTTATGTTTTTTTTATTTTCTTATTCTTTTATAATTTTCCCCAAAACTCACATATTCTCAAAACATGTTACTTTTTTTTTAATTGCATTTTCTAAGAAAAATACTCATAATTTCTAAAAATGTTCATAATTTTAAAAATTGTTCAGATTTTCAGAAAATGGTTGACATTTCTAAAATGATTCGCTATTCCAAAAAAATCAACAATTCTCCATGTTTTCAGAAAATGTTTTTAATTTCAAAATTGTTCAAGATTTCGGAAAATATTCATAGATTGTTTGCATTTTCAAAAGTTGTTCACTTTTACAAAAGAATGTTCGTATGTGAACTATGATCTTTTTGTCCACCATGTGTTTGGTTTTTTCAACGAACTCATTCATTCGGTACCTTTTAGCACAAATTATGGTTATGTTTAGTTGTTTGATGGATCAGTTGGACTTTATCTATGCTCGTAGTTCAATTATGCTGTGGTGCATTGAATAGTTTATGTTGCTTTGAAATGTGATGAATTTGTTTCAATTATTTGAGCAAAGGTTTGAATCGATTGGCAAAATAATTTTTTGAGAGATAAAGCTATAGGGAACTTGCTAGATGAAGAAAAGTATAATCCCCTGAAAATAGTTTTTTTTGGATGAGGAATGCATTTTGAAATTTTAGGATAGGGAATCTGCTATAGATGCTATTATCTATTGACGAGATATAGTGTTGCTAGATGTAGCTTGAGCTGACTTGTGCATTGTCGGATGTGCCTCTATAGCTAAGATGCACGCAACCACAAATGAATAATTTAACAAAATAAATAAATATAAAAAACCGACAAGTTGGCAACAGTAAAGACGTATGAGTCTGAAACTATGCCAATGTCGAAGGAGGAGGTGAACCAGTGCGGAGATTATGATGTCATACATGTCACTACTAGGAAAAGGGCTATAGCTAATATGGACATTAATGGCGCACCACATACAGGTGCGCCATTATTGACATATTACTAATGGCGCATCTGATGTGTGGTGCGCCATTACTAGTTTTGAAAAAAAAATTATTAGCAGTGGCGCACCACATGATAGCGTGCCATTACTAATTGACATAGTAATGGTGCACATGTACAAAGTGCGCCATTACTATGTGTATGACTGCGTCAAACTTAGTAATGGCGCACTTTGCATAGGTGCGCCATTACTATGTCAAACTTAGTAATGGCGCACCTACACAAAGTGCGCCATTACTAACTTTGACCAAGTCATACACATAGTAATGGCGCACTTTATGAAGGTGCGCCATTACTAACTTTCTTTGCACCCCCTGGATCGCCTTTTCAGTTTTAAAATAACTAAAAGAAAATGATGGAAATGTCAAAAAAATAAAATGTGTGTGTGGACATGGCGGCCGGGGCAGGAGCTCACCGGCGAGGCGCGGCAACGGGGGGCAGCGACGGGGACGGAGACGGGCGGTGACGACGGGGATGGGGACGGGGCGGCGACGACGGGGACGGGGACGGGCCGGGCGGGGACGACGGGACGACGGGGCGGGGCGCGGCGACGAGGACGACGGGGACGGGGACGGCCGGGCCGGCGACGGACAGCGACACGGACAGCGACGGGGCAGAGGAGAAAGAAGCAGAGGGAGAGATGAGAAACTGAAAAAAAAAATTGAAGTGTTTTCTTATATAGAACACACCTTTTAGTACCGGTTGAAGCCACCAACCGATACTAAAGGTCTGTTTTGGCCAGGCCAAGCGGCGGGAAGTGCCCCCCTTTAGTACCGGGTGGTGGCACCAACCGGTACTAAAGACCCCCCTTTAGTACCGGTTGGAGCCACGACCCGGTACTAAAGGGTGTGCGCTGCCAGGCGAGGGGCGCAGAAGTTTAGTCCCATCTCGCTAGTTGAGGAGCGCCCAGACCAGTTTATAAGCCCCGGCGCGGGCACTGCTTTGAGCTCCTCTCAAAAGTAGGCCTTCTGGGCCTACCTCTCCTACTCTGCATGTGGGCCTACTGGGCTTGCGGGCCTGCATCCTGGCCCAACTACAGGTTGGGTTTCTAGTCGTATGCAGGCCGCTCTGGCCCAGTAGGTGGGCTTTTTAATTTTCTTTTTTTTTGCTTTATTTATTTTTGATTTGTTTTTTTGCTGTATTTAGAGTTTTTTTGTGAATATTTTTGCTTTAGGTACAAAAAATTACAAACTTTCTGTTAGTGCCGGTAGTTTACAAATTTGAATAGTTTAAATTTTGAAATATTTGAAATTTGTGTGAATCACTAGTTTGTGAATAACTTAACTTTGAAAATAGATTTTTCAGTGATTCTTTTTTCTTATGTTTAATATTAGTGTGTTTTATCATTATATTCAATTTGTTAATGCTTAGGTTATTTAAAAAATGAAATGCCTTTGTAACAGATGAGTTTTCGTCCGAAACCCTGATACTTCGAAAGAGATTGTCCATTTTGTACACGAAGTGCATCCAGTTTTTGCGGTAACCCTCTGTACTTTTTTGCACATGCTATGTGGGTGAAATTATGATACCATGCCAACTTTCAACCTTTTCTGAGTTCAACTTTTCTTGCCAAGAAAGATTGGGATCGAAACAAAAAATGAGCGACCAGTCGACGTCGAAAACGCACAACTTGATTAAGGGAAACGATGTCGCAGACACCACAAAAAAAAAGAATAAGGGAAACGATTCGGTCCGGTCGACCGGCCGAACCCTCCGCAGGTCGCTCGCGCGCTGTTAGATTGAGGCAAAGATCTAAGGAAAAAAAATCAGAAACAAACCTTAAACTTGTAAACGATTGCTAAATTGAACCCCAAACTTTTAATCCCTGAAATCAGCACACTGAACTCTTATTCCGGCCTAGTTTAAACCCTGAGTGGGTTTTCGAAGGGATTGTCGAGGTGGCAGCAGAGATCATTGGGTGTGGCAGGAGGCAACTTGGCCGCCCCACCAGGGCGAATTGAGTTTTTCTTTTATGTAGTGCGCGGCTTGAAAATATCGAAAAATGTAAGACTCATAGGGAATCACACTTGTGATCTAACGCTGCTGAACAACTCCGGCTAACCACTCTAACTGATGACTGTTGGTGATAAATGAGAAGCGCGAAAATATTTAAGCACACAACATGGTGTCGAAATTCAAAAACATTTTCTTGAAAATTATCAACAATACTGAATCCAAATATTCTTGAAACAAAAAAACAATATTTCAATTTAGAAACAGTTTTGCAAAGTTGTGGACAACTTTTGGAATTATGAACATTTTTTGAAAAGCAACAACAAATTTGGAAAACATGAAGCATTTTTGAAATCCCCGGACATTTTATAAACATGAACCATTGTTTAAACGCTAACAAATTTTTAAACATGAACAAAAAATTTAACTGAGAACAATTTTTTAAAACATGAACATTTTTAAACATAAAGTTTTTTAAAAAATGTGAATAAATTTTGAAACCTGAGCAAAATTTTAAAATGCGAACACTTTCTAATTTTTTAAAAACTTGGAACAAATTTTGAAAGTTTTTTTGCACTTTAAATTTTATTCAGGTTTCAAAAACTGTTCATAATTCCAAAAAGTTGTTCACATTTTTGCAAAAAAAATTGGAATTCTTATGCTTTTAGGAATATTCTGATTTCAAAATGATTGAAAATTTCAAGAAAATGTGGAACATGTTTTGAAATCTGATGCCACATTGACAATCCCTGTAAACACGCTCTAGGTTTAAAATAGACGGGGATCAGATTGTTTGGTGTGCTGATTTCGAGGATTAGAAGTTCAGGCTCGATTTAGCTTTCGCCTACAAATTAAGGTTTATTTTGGACTTTTCCAACAAACAACGGTTTTGACACTCCCTGGTGACACGTTTCGTGTGATGTCCATGCGCCGCCCAAGGTCCCTCTTCATCCTTATCTAGATTCTATACCATACCATAAATAAAAAATCGTATTAACCAAAGAAAAATAGGCTCGATTTGGTTTCTATCAGCTTGGTTTTAAAATGTACAGAGTCAGTGGCCCTATTCACTGCTCTTCGCGAGGAGAGCTCCTATAAGACACTCTGTGCGTCAAAATGACGGAATGAATCATAGAACGTCCGCTATGGGTCGGACCATTCCGTCCGCTAGCAGTGACATTGTCGTCCGCTGGTATTTAGTGATTTAACTAGATCTTTTTAATTTTACTTGTTTTAAGGATGTTTTTTTACTTTCTTTTCTATAAAAACGGGAAAATTATTATGGTTTCAAAAACAAACACGAAAACTATTTAATTTTAAGAAAAATAAACATTTTTTGCCACTTTTACAACATTTTTATGAAAAACATGCGCATTTTCTAGAAAATGTTTTGTGAACAAATTTTTTTAAGTTTTTTGAACAATTTTAAAAATTCTGATTTTTTGAGATCTTGATTTTTCCCCTAAAAGGAAGATTTTTTCTTTTAAGCACGACCACTTCTGAAATTTTCTAAACTTTTTTTAAAAGAAAAAATCCTCAAAAAATCAAGGAAAATGAACAGATAAATGAAAAAAAAGAAAACTAAAAACCAAGAATTAGAAGCTTCCAAAATCTGGAACGTGTAGACGCACTACCTAGCTAAAATAGGATGGACGACTCATGTCCACATTGCTACTCGTACACAGACAAAAGGAGGCGACCACGTTCGAGTGCCGTCGGCGCTGCCACTGGTTCCCTCTCCCTTCGCCGGCCACTCCGATAGCGGGAGGGAGGGGGAACCTCGGAGCTGTGCATCGGATGGGTTCTCAATAGGGTTAGTGTTGAAGGAGATGATGTCGAGGCTGTTGCGGCGGCATCGCGTCTGAATAAGTTTCCTCGGGCTCCGTTCGCGATTAGGTGGGGCTCTTGCATTCGTCTAGGAGCCAGCGGGGTCGAAGATCCCCGGGTTTCGTTGAGGTCGCGGGCTATGGTGTCTGGAGGTCTACTGACCGGTTTAGGCCTTGGATGGGTGGTGGTTGTGTGAAGACAAAGATTTTTCCTTTTTCGTCGGTATGATTTTCGGTTGCCGTTCTTCCTCTTTCTTTGTGCTGCTACTAGAGGGATATCCCGAGGACCAAGCAATCAGACAAGCACGTCACCAAGATTTTTTAACGATGTTCACCATCATGGCTACATCCCGGGGCCCGACTACGGGCGCTCCTCCCCGTGACACCGCTACAATACCGCACACCAGCCATCCGGGCGCCGGCAGACGCCGCCGGCTCCCCCTGTGTGCCTGTGTTATTATGTTGGCATAGGTTACATCGTGTGTCTACTCTCGATATATATGAGAGGCCTAGGATACAAGTGTCCTATTAGGACACAACTCCTACCATGTCTACACACAGTTTAAAAAACCAAGTCCAACTGTAACCTATCTTTTACAATAATATTCGACACAACTCTAACAACTCTACCTTGGCGAATATTCTCCAGCACCTTGAATTCATCCATGCATCGAACTTCCATGTACATTGCACTTGAGATACACCATGAGCACTGCTGCTACTCCTAGACTCCATGTGACTCCACCTACAACTGTAGTCCCTTCTCGTCCTCTTCACAGTCAGCACTCGAGCAAAAATTAAGTTCTTCATTACTCTACTTTGGGCTCCCAATTTCTGGAGTATCCACTCAACGCCATCACACACCGACCACTGTCTGCATGAAAGTGAACAACTTACATATTGGATGCTACATATAGGAGTTACCTAAACTCAACGTCACTGCTCTTTCTTGATTCCTTGTCTAAAACTTGAAGAAATTTCACCGTCGCCCTTTGTCATCATGAGTCAAATTCACAGTTGTCTCGTCCTTATTCCGGATAGTCTCTGGCATGTCCCACAACTATAGCACTCCGCCTCCTTCTGTATTTGTCATCCGCACTTTGCCATGTGCACTGAAAACCACAGAATATACGGCCATGTACTCTCTCAGCTTTTGACAATTTCAGACTTTCCGCGACTTTCTCAGATTCTCCATGGTCAACTCCTGTCCATCAACCGGCACCGATAGACCCAGTCACCAACTAGAATCCGGTACTCTCCAACACTGCTTCAGCACCCCTGCACACTTTGTCTGACCACATGTCTGACCACTAGTGCCTTGGCCTGTCGTTGTGTCCCGTGCTTACCGCATACCTCGCCGCTATCACCGCGTCGAGCCTCTGCTGTCCCGATCGAGTCTCAAGGGTCGCGAACCCACACCACTTAACCCCCACTGCAGAGAACCATCGATCATCACTAACCGATGTCGAGTATCACGTCTCCATCAGACCACTGGTAACTAGTCTGAACCATGTGTCTCTCGCTATCCCGCTGAAATAGGCTTCGACTGTCCGAATTCTTACGTCATAGCCCCTCCATCAGCACAGAGTGTAGTCATCCATCAGACTCCAGCTTCACCTTCAACATGACTCCATGTAGCTGGCCATGCTACCCCGCGCCCCGTCGACTTCAAGCTCTCTCATGTGTGCACCATCTTGAATCAACCCCGCGACATAGTCTGTCGAAGCCGCACAAGCCCTCAGGTATGCACCACGTGTTTCCACGCCCCAGAATTCGACCACCATCAGCATCACGCGCTTATGCCGTCATCACTGAAATCACCGCCGTCTTCTGCTTTGACCAACATCCCTGCCGATCCGTCAGACTGTCACTGTCCAGTCCAACCCAGCCGAAATTATCCGACTACAACCATGCTCCACCCTGCGTCGTGTCGCCCGCACTTCTCCATGCATTGCTTGACGCCCTGTGTATGCATGATCCACATGACACGCTTGTCCACGTCCTCCGTTGCCTCTCCACACGCTCCAAGCCATCTGATCAAACCAACCTAGCAAAACTTTCATGCAAACTTGAATCTGACAAGTCCCTCGTCTGCAAATTATTATGCTCGTGTTTGATTTATTAGCTTCTCCGCGCACCTAGCAGAAAAGAATCAAATCCTTTCGATCCATGCCAAACCACTCTTGTGCACACGTGTTGGACCTAGCAACACTTTGTTTTCTCAAAACAAACCACGTGTCTGCACAACACCAAGCAAGGCACACGTATACATGACGTACACGTCCAGGATCAGCAGCACCGCTACCTTCTCGGCCACCAAGCACCTGGGCCTGCAGCCGTCCCGCAGAAAACCAAAATACAGCCGTCCCGCAGAAAATTCCACGCCTTGGCCCGCCCTGGTGACTGCCTCCTGCGACGCTCGCTGCGCTCCGTGCCCTAGCCGCCGCTGCTTCAGATCCGACCTGCCGCTGCCTTGGTTGCTTCCGATTGCTTCCAAACCTGCTGCTTTGGCCTCCGTGTCACGACCATCTGACCTTCACATCAGACCTTATCTGCTGCGTACCGTCAGTAGATCGGAATAGAACACGACGCCTCTCTTCAAGACCGACCATCGGAGCTTTTCCTCTTGATCAACAACGATCCAAAACCTCTTCAAAACCTTGCTCATGATACTACTGGTTAGAATGAATCCGAAGCGCACCATCGATCTACCGAGGATCAAGCAATCACACAAGCACATCACCAAGACTTGTTAACGAGGTTCACCATCATGACTACATCCCCGGGGCCTGACTACGGGCGCTACTCCCCGTGACACCGCTACAATACCGCACACCGGCCACCCGGGCGTCAACACGCGCCACCGCCTCCCCTGCGTGCATGTGCTATTATGTTGGCATAGGTTACATAGTGTGTCAACCCTCGATATATATGAAAGGCCTAGGATAGAAGTGTCCTATTAGGACACAACTACTACCTTGTCTACACACAGTTCAAAAACCAAGTGCAACTATAACCTACTTTGTACAATAATATTCGACACAACTCTAACACTTTGTATTTTACTACTTGTTAGAGTGCTCTTTGTTTTTCTAGTTTTTTGTGTGTGCGTTAGGGTGTGCTTACTTGTACGTGTCAAGGACTATGTATTACTAGTAGACTGGCCGTGCGTTGCCACGGGCTTTTGAAATAGTTTGCAAGAGTTACATGTTAACATTCTAAGGTCTCGCCCCGTCGTAGATCCAGATCCCCACCACTGATTCCACCCCGCCTAGGCCGCCGCCTACCGCTGCGCTGCCCCATCACGTTCGCCTCCGCTCCGGCCGCCCCGACCCCGCCCGCCTCCTCTCCGGCCGCCTCCGCCTCCGGTCCATCCTCCGCCCGGCCCCGCTCCGTCCGCCTCCTCTCCGGCCCTGCTCCGTTCGCCTCCTCTCCGGTCCGTCCACCGCCCCGCTCCGTCCGCTTCTGCTCCGCGCCGCACGCCGCCGCCCCGCTCCGTCCGCGTCCGCCCCGCGCCGCACGTCGCCGCCCCGCTCCCCGCTTGGCCGCCGCCCGCTCCCCGATGGCGCCGAAGAAGACGCCGAAGGGAAAGTCCGGTTTCTTCGGCATGAGGGCGAAGCCCTCCGGGACCTTCGGACTGGAGTTCTCCGATGCCGGGCAGCGTTGGTGGCTCGGCACGTATCCCACCGCCGATGAGGCTGCTTGTGCCTACGACGTGGCGGTGTGGCGTGCCGGACGGCCGAAGACGGATCTAAACTTCCTGGAGGTCGAGTCCCATTCGGTGGCGGAGTGGCTCGTGCCGCAGGGCATCCGGATGGAGGAGATGCCGGCTAAGAAGGCGAAGAAGAGACCGGCGGTTGTTGTCGCTCCCGGCGAGAGCAACGAGGCGACGATGGCTTGGTTTGCGTGATTTGCAATTTGCTGCAAAGCCATCTCTAATGAAATGCTATTTGCTACATTTTTAAATAGGAAAATTATTATGATCAGCCAACCATAACTCAACAGACCAATCTCTAATGAAATGCTATTTGCTACATTTTTTAAATAGAAAAATTATTCCGATCAGCCAGCCATAACTCAACAGACCAATCCGAACCCACATTTTCTAAAGTAAAAAAAAATCCCTTGATAGATCAAGATGCCAAAGTGTCGTTTGCCCGACTGCTATGTTCCTATACATGCAGAGCAAATTAATTTTCAAATCAAGGAATTAAGAAAAGGAAGAATATCATGATGTTCGTGGCACTTGCCAGGTCTGCCATGCTACCATGGCATCGTCTTTTTAGTCTCTACCCACATGCCGAGTTGAGAAATAATCTTCAGATATACCCACTGTTAACACACTCACGTACATAATGGCCCTTGGCTGATTGATTTGGCTGGCTGTTAACACAAGCACACAACACACAAAATCAGTCAATAGCCACACGTATGCATTGTTTACTTTATTCCAATTGTGATGCAATCGTGACACCTACACGCCTCGTCCGCTCGCCCGTCACGGTAATTGCCTACTCGCCGCTGGTGCCAATTGCTCGACCTCGCCACCGCCGCTCACCACTCAGTCTCCACCGGCTGCCCATTGCCTCTTGCGCCACCCGCGCGCTCGCTCGGCCCAATGCTGTTGATTGGAATGCGGGACCGAAGGTAATCCATGGACAGGTTTTAGTTCTGCTTGGCATCAATCTTTGGTACTTGTCAATCCATCTAACACAAAAAAATCGACTCTCAGACAGAAAAGTGATCTAACTCTATTGATGAGCACAACAGTACATACCATCCCATCATGATGTTGCCATCTCTCACACTTGATGATTACATCTTGTTATTTACAACATGTACACCATCGGGCGATTGCTTTATTAGAAATATATTTACACAATATGATCAGAGCAACATCAAGGAGTCGGATGCTGGTGCACAGATTCTCCTCAAATTCCACATGCAACCCTTGTAGAGAAGAACGACAGATTTTCCTTAGGTGATTTTTGACCGAGCTCCTACAGAAAAATTCAAAGAAATCATGAGGAGCATGGAGCCAGGCAAACTAATCAGAGTAAATCATGAGAGGAGAAGCCTCTCAACCTACTACAGAGAATCGAGTCAACATTAATTCGTGTAAGAATTAAACCGTAATGTAGATCAACAACCCAGCAGTTGATAAAATAACCCTGACACAACCCATTAATACAATATATGGTCACAGGAGTAGATTGAGATTGTGCAGATATCATGATCTACGAACCGTATCTACGAATATTGATTGCAAAGTCACAAACAGAACCTCCTCACATCACAAAACAAATGTTTCATCAACAGAAACTCTAGCGAATGCCAATTGGATTATAGAAGTAAGATAGAGACATCGAAAAAAAGAAAAGATAATTCAAAGAGTATATATTCTATTTTCTTACTTGACATCACAGAGAATGCAAGTCAAAGATATTGCGATACATCTTACCCTTCTATAAATTGACTGCAAGGCACAATCCCCAGCAAAATATACAGAATGAATTGCTCCTATGGTCCAAGTATTGCATAAATAGTTATACACAGACTATTCAACAGTGAGCATAAACATGGCATGTACTACCAAAATCCCTTGGATATGGAGCTTAGTCTGCATGTCTATTCGTCTTATTTCCCTAGTACAATGCCCATGCGTTGCCACGGGCCTTTTAATTTTTTTTTTTGATTGCATACATAAGCATAATGCACTTCCATTTTCACATGTATAGAAAAAAATTACAGTAACAATCGGAAAATGTACTTGATGCAATGTATTTTCATTATTCCACTTCACTTGCATCTCCTAGTAGAACGCCCGTGCGTTGCAACGGGCTATATTGACGACTTCTTTTTTTTACGTCAAAGCACTCTTCTTTTCTTCCATTCTTCCTTCCCCCAATTAAAAATGTTTCTCAGAGTGATATGTGAATGGATAAATTTACAACGATACTAAAATATGAAGGACTAAAACCATATTTATGGAAGAACATATTTCTACAACACATTCGACATGAAACTTATGGTGTTTGATAGATTGGATAAAACATGATGCTAACTTAGCACCAAATCTCATTGATATTTCAAAACATGGTTGTCGTACCATTGTACCTGAAAGATCTGTCTCCCCCTTCCTCGCTCCCTCTCTAGTAGCCGTCCCATGAGCCGGTCGTCATTGTTGCTGTTGATGGCGATGACAACAATGAGGAGGAACACCACAAGAGCTAGATGTTCTTGACCTCTTCCCTATGGTAACTGCCGCCTCTGCATTGGGTGTCGTTCATCAACACCACCGCTGCGCAAGCTACTACTTGTATAGAAAATAAGAAGATAGAAACTTTGTGTGTTGGGTGGGCTTGAATTTGAAATTATAGCCTTATAGGAGGAAAACTTATATGAAATATGCTACAAAAATATCATCTTGTGTTTAAAGCCATGGAAACAAGATCTTTAATAAGGCCATGAGAAGACATGTGCAAAGCAACATAGTACTAAGGTGACTATGCTTTGCCATGGATTCAAGAAAGACATGAAAGTCCAGCTATAGTAATTTTCTCCTACACATTATGTGTAATTTAGACATAGATCTATTCAAGTCCAAAAAGAATAGTGATGAACACTGATTTATCACAATTTTAATCACAACACCTGTTTAAAAGATCCAGGGAGAGAAAGAGATCCATCCGGGGAGCAAGCCTGTGTCGTTTATGATGGCCAAAGTGCAAAAGTAAAAAGGAAAACGACCAGCAACACCACCACAACCCAGTTCTCCTTCTAGCACCGCGTGCAATGAAGAGGGTCTGAGCTTGAAACAACAGCCTCGTTGGGTCTTTTTTGTTGCAGCCGAGATGTAGGGGATTGCAAGCACCCTGCCTAGAGGATTCCAGAATGAAACTTGCAATATATAAAGGCAAACAGAAAATCATTAAAGGCAATCTTAGAGGTGCAAAATCATCAAGCTATGGATGCCCTCATAGAGAGACTTCTTGTCATCAAAACCGACAAGGTACAACTTGCGTACTCACACAGCTCCCACCGTCTAATTTTACTTTTTACCAATCCAAGTTATTTTTAAGGCTTCATTGGTATGCTGCAAAATCACACACATGTATAGAAATTACCATTACAATTTGTGTGGCATTCATAGAAGTTACTCCCTCCGTCCCATAATATAAGAGTGTTTTTGACTCTAGTATAGTGTCAAAAACGCTCTTATATTTTACGACGGAGGGAGTAGAAAAAAAATGCTAATCCAGTTTAGCTTGATTGGTTACCTTGGTAAACCCACATGTCATTGAACTTAATTATACCTTTTCTAATTTGGGAAGGAATGGGGAAAACATTTGTAGTCTGCACAGTTGTTATATGTAGATGTATTGTCTACCCAACAAAGGCCTTTTTTAGGAGAAAGGCAGGAGCTTTGCCCAATTCATTAAGAGAGGAAAATAAAATTACAGAATGGCCCTGTTTATGAGGAAAACAAGGCCGAAAACCACGCGATTTAAAAGGGAAAATTGTGCAAAGCCCCGAAAAAAGAAGAGAAACAAAAAAGAAACAACAATTCCGACATCAGCCAACTCGAAACTATACCACCAACTTGCCCACACCCCAGAGATGAGTGGATGAACTCTTCCGAGATGCCTTCAAGAAGGATAACGACGCCCAAGGGCGCCGCCGTTTCCCTCCTTTTCCCGCTAGGATCGGAAATCCTGTATTTTCCATATCCATACAATCGAGTCATTAGGTTTCTGAAATAGTGTAATGGAAAAAGAAGTGCTTCGAATCATTGCTATTTGACTCGGACCTGTTCTGAAAAAGTCGAGGTATTTCGAATTGTTTGTTGACACGGACAAAGTAAGTCGCGGTCATCGACCCCCTTCGAAGACTTAAGATTTCGCCCAGAGTGACCCACAACAGCTGGCAGACCTCAGGAGATGGCCGCCCACACCAACAACCCCCACGGCAACCCTTAAAACCAGCAAGCCATGGTCTAGTGAAGAGGAGGAACTCATCGATGACAACTCCAAAGAGGAGGGAGCTACAACGCCATGGTCGCTGGTATCCTTCAACGCCCATCAAACCAAGACTTTCGTCCTAAGCCCCTCGACCTAACCCAGCCCCGAGGAAGGAACTCAGCCACCGCGGATCGAGAGCAAGCCAAGACCACGCTATACGGGCAGCAGCAAACCATGACCACCAGTTCCGAGAGCCCTTCGATCGATCCGCACGACCAACATGGAGGCGAGTCAACACCAACGCACAACACAACACAACCGAGCCTCAGATACACCACGAAAGCCAAAGCTCACGCAGTAAGCACGGCCTGGACGCAGCCCAACCATGCCCATGTCACAGTATCCAACGGCCAGCCCCATGGCCGGAGCGGACAGATCGGGACCGCCATGATCTGAGCCTTCAAGCCCGCTCCTGGGCAGCTGCCCCAGCAACCGAGTCGCCCACGCCTCCTAGGCCACCCACCTCACCACATCCGCCGACGCAAGAGGCACGACACCGCGCTGGCCGTCGCCCTCCGCTTGCCGCCCGCCCCATGAGCTCCCCAACTCATGGAGGACACAACCGCGGAGAAAAGGAATCGTCCCCGCCGCCGCCCGCTCGGCGACGGTGAGGGGAGGAGGGTGGGGGTCGCCGGGCTTAGGGTCGCCCATGGGGATGGAGTGACATGGGGCTGGTCGGCATTTCACTGTCTAGCTGTTTTATCATTTCCAACAAAGGCCTTTCATGCAATATAATTGGGCTATTAAGTTCTAGTATCGATCATACTGTGAGAACAACAAAAAAGAGCATATTGTATACAACGCCACAATAATGATATCATAGACATACATAAAAGTACATGTTAGTACCTTGAGCATTTTAATCCCTTCCTCGTACGTTAGCTTCAACGTTTTCTCTAGGTACTGTATATAAATTAGAAGAAGTTGAGACAGTAAATTAAGCAAAAGCACACATATAACAACACAAAACAGTAAGGAGTAATGTCTTACCTTCAGAGGTTCAAATGGATACTGCCTATTTATTGTCTCGAGTTCCTTCTGACAATTTTCATTTGGGTGTTTGAATATTGCTACAATTAGCAATCTATGATATCACAAACCTGAAAACAAAAATCAGTACTTGGTCAGCATCGCTTCAATAGACAAACTAAAGAATTATTTCCTCCAAATCTTCCTTGCCTCAAAGTAGTGCTTCTTAATCTCCATTTCTGCATCCAACCCAATAAACTCACACAGATGCCTGTGAGTGTTTATTTTTCTGATCTAAATACCGGACCAGCCTCAAACACGCGCCCAAAGCCACCACAGATGCTCATTTGCTTGTATGATTGTGGAGACTGCGCTAAACAAGCAGGCTGGTAATTGTACACCAGCTTGAATGGAGATGCACCAAGTTCACTTGATCCACCAATCAACTTTGGACTGTGGATCCCAAGTCCGAGAACAAAAACTCGCTGAAAGTCTGCATGTGTATCCAACAATCATGACATGTACTCCCTATGTAAAGAAATATAAGAGCGTTTAGATCACTTCTTTAGTGATCTAAACACTCTTATATTTCTTTGAGGAGGGATTATGGACCAAAAGAAGAAAATAAACATTGCATGCTACAGAAATGGATAATAAAATCTATCTGCATGAGATGCCACATGAATGTCACAAACATAAGCATAGTTTCGATGCACACTATCTCATGTTGCATGTTAAATACAGGTTTGTGCACGTTGCCTTTTGCTGGTAGATGGAGATACTAAGATGAAAAAATGGTCACACAAAAATTGCTTTTCAAATGTTAATATTACCAAGACTAATCCATGAATAAAATGTATGCAACTATGCACAGTAAAGATACTTAAAATAGTTACTGTACTAAACTCACTGATATAGAGCTATCAAAACCGGAGCCAAAGCTCAAATCTTGAACAACGATCAAAGCAGACTTCAGCCTTGTGGTTGCCGCATAGGCTCACCACACTGACAACACCAACTCTCTTCCGTCTTCTCAGTTTCTTGACAAAAAATGATACTGCTATTTGCACATTAGGGAGTAAATTATGCTTCAAGCATTCCTCAAACCAAATCGGCAATATGTAGGCTTAAAATATCAGCAGGCATCCACACAGATTTCTACAGCTGAAATATAGTGTTGTGATTTGTGTACCCATAATGCAGAATAACCTATTGTTCTATTTGGTGGTTAAATAAATAAATATTATTGTTTTTGGCTAGTGCCGGTAGAGCTACTAAATGATAGTCAGTGTCACTGTATATTTCTAAGAAAGAAAATTATAAGACTTCATTGGTTGTAAATAACGCTAATTGTATTGGTTGCCACCAATGTCGACTTGAAAAGAAAATTATGGAGCTTCAGTTCATATGCATCTAGTCATATAAAAAAATAAGAACACATGCTTCAGCTCCTGTTAGTTCAGTCACAAAAAAAATCACCACCAAAAATCAGAAGACAAAGTATCATTGTTATATTTGTTGACTTGATTGATTACTGTAGGTTAACACAGCCAACTGGAATTAACCTGCAATAGGATAAAAGAAATTAAGATTTGAGACGTGTGTTATAGGGTTCATAGAAGAGAGAAGAGGGAGGTACCATAGCAAATCATTGGTCGCACAGTTTGACATTCAACTTTCCATTTGCCAATGAGACCTCAGGGATTCATATACATAAACGTTGATTGATATATCAGGTCCAACTCCCTGTAACTCATAAAAGTTACTGGGAAGTCAACTAAAAAACAATTCTCAGTAGAAGCAGACGGCTTACCAATAAGGTGGACCAAAGGCCTTTATACAATCCTCTACCACTCTCTTCTCTACAAATTGTAGACAACGTGTGAAAGATGCCCTTGTAATACCTAGTGGTTTTCTGCAGAATTTTATAGACATGAAAGTTTAGCTTACTAAAACCTGTTCCTTTGGTCTGTAAAGCTGCATTGCATGAAAGCGTTAGGTAAAGATGCTCTAAGTTCTAACTGGAAGTTATATTGATTGATTGATTGGCTTAGTGTTATTCACAAATCACAAAAGGAAGAAAAGCATCACCTGTGTTGTCAGGTGATTTCGAACAACATCCAATGGGTAAGTTACAGATGCAGGTGTCACTCACGCTAGACCACCACCAAGTAAACATATAGACACTAACATAATTTGGGTCGTCCATTCCGTGAAGCTGCAACTATATTTCGAAATTTATAAACCTATAACAAAAAAAATAGTCACGAGAAATCTTGCAAGTTAACATACTAAAATTCAGTGCTGAACTTTTTGTATCGCTCATATCAATAGAAGCTGATGGCGGAATAAGAAAATCGATGTACAATTTTGACAAGATTGCCTTTCGAATATGCCCAAAACACTTCTTGTCGAACAACCCACAAAGCCATGTGCCATATACTACCCTTCCTTAGAGCTGCAACATCTGAACGCATACCTGCCACCTGTCGGATCAGTATGCCACAAGCTCATACAACAAACTTTATCATCAGCATATGGGTTATGTGACAAAAAAATTACTGTATTCAAGAACATTTTCAAGAGATTGCAATTTTGTAGCTATGAACAGCATATGGTACATACAATGAATCCATAGCCAAGGTTTAAGTTTGGACCATGATTGGACAATACAGCGCAGAGTGTTGTAAATTAACAACAATAATAATAGGCCATGACTGTCAACCAGAGATATATTGTTTGGGGCAATCAATTCAAAGCGAGGGAAGAATATATATATATCACATTCAGGGAACTAAGTTGATATTATCAGCATCCAATTCCTTTGAAGAATCTATATATGTGCAGTGTGAAGGCAGAAGGAGCACAGCAGCACCATGAAATAGAAGAGAAATATTCCTTCACGCTCACAATCCGTGCACACGAGAACGCGGGAGATAAAAGAGGGGGCGGAAAGCCTATTACCTGCAAGAGGATGGAGAGTGGCGAGGATCGAGATGCAGATCTTGCCGACCACGCCGGCGAGGTGTGCGACGGTGATCCAGCCAAGGAGCCGCTGCGCTTGGCAGGGGAAGGCCCCGCCGACGCCATGGAAGAGGACACGGTGGCCGCCGCCAGTCGACGGCATCGGGGACCTGGCCGATATCAGCAGGGCCTGGATATCACCTCCATCATCCCAGACACGCCTTCATGGTGGGCATCCTCACGGCCCCTTGAAACCGCAGCAGCTTCTCCTTGCATCCCGTCGCCAGATCATAGCAAACTGCACACACGCCCGAATCAGATCAAGATGCGGAAATAACCAAACCAGAAGAAGTGGAGGAAGGATTCGTACCTGGTCGAGGCCATGGACCAGAGGGTGATCTGCGGCGCCCACGCCAGATCGGTCATCATGGCCGCGGGCGAGGGAGGCGGCGGCGACCTCGTTCCCCGGCTGCGGCGGATCCTCTCGGGGTTGGGGCGTCTCCTCTCGGCGGCGGTGGCTCCTCTCGGGGCTGGGGCGTCTCCTCTCGGCGGCGGCGGCGGCTCCTCTCGGGGCTGGAGGCTGAGATGAAACAGATCGAGATTGAGGTTAGTTTTACGTGCGGGGTGAGATACGAAAGAAAAACCAGACGAAAAAAAAACGACGAAAAAAAACCAGACGAAGGTGGGACGAAAAAAAACCAGTCGAAAAAAAACCAGACGAAAGTGGGGGGACTATTCAACCAACTCGTCCATTAGAAGTAGAGATTTGATGATTTGAATACAAGCATGCTTTCTAAAAAAACCAAAACTGAGATGGCCCAGTCCAGCCACTCGCTCGTAGGCTCTATGTAAGACTCGATATTAAGTCGCAATGCGCGGTAAATAGAAAATGCTCCTATTTTGCGCTTTAAGGGCCAGGTTGCCACAAAAATGGGCACGGGCCACGGCCCACAATCCTCTGGTTCACTCCTGCTGGCTTGGAAAAGAATGCTATCTTTTATCATTTTCAGTTTTGAAAAAGTTGGTGAAATAAAAAATTCACGGATTTAAAAGATTCATAAATTTTCAAAATTATGACAGATTTGGAATAATGTTCAAAAAAATAAAATACTCAGGAATTTGCAAAAGTGTTTACGAATTTTAAAAATCACAAAATTTTAAGAAATTTTCACGAATTAGAAATATATGATAAATTAAAAAAGTTTGTATATTTAAAAGTAATCAAATTTTCTAAAAAACACTACCGAGAGGAAAATTTATAATAAAAATAGAAAAACAACAAAACCAGGAGAAAAAAGAAGAAAAAAAACGTGCACACGCCCTCACGCCCGTCATGAGCTGCCAATTGCTAGGCCCAATTAGAATATGTCTCCACAAATATGGTCACACTCGGTCAATAATTTGGTGGAATCCCCACTGCATACACACAAATGGCACTCGGAAGTCTTTAAATTTTCAGTCCATCATTTAAGAATTAAAAATTTCCAATCTTTCTCACAAATTATGCAATACTTGAGCAAGTGCCGGAGAACAATACAAACCTATCAACTCAAGAGCACCGTTGGTGGCAATTCGATGTTAGTTGTGCTCCCTTCAAGCATCTCGACAACTCTAGTCATTGTTGGACGATCTGTAGGACTCAACTGTATGCACCTCCCTACCACTATCATCTTCCTTACAATCTCTGAGGTCCCTCCATTTATCTCGGAAGCACTAAGACAATATTCATCTAAATGTTCATAAATCCATTGTGGGAAATATTGGCTGGTAGATTCACTATTTTGGCTGATATTCTTGTCCCTTGCCCCAACCATCTCAAGAACCATCATTCCATAACTGTAAACATCAGACTTAGTACTTACTGTTCCAAATTGCTTCGAATAAACCTCGGGGGCTATATAGCCTATTGTTCCTCTTGCACCACCAATGGAAATAACACTTTCTTTATTGAGGCACTGCTTGGCTAGTCCAAAATCAGAAATCTTTGGACAGAAATTTTGATCCAATAGAATGTTGTGGGGCTTGATATCAAAATGCACCATGCGGGTATTGCATCCTCTGTGGAGATATTCAAGTCCTCGAGCAATGCCCACTGCTATATCAAATAATTTTTCCCAACCTAAAGTATTTCCACCTTTAGAGCCATCCTTGAAGGCATACTTTTCAAGTGAACCATTAGGCATATAGTCATAAATTAATGCCCTTTTAGATCCTTCCAAGCAAAATCCTAAGAGATTAAGAACGTTAACGTGAGAAGTTCTACTAATGCTAGCTACCTCATTGATGAAATCCTCCCCATCAGTCTTGTAGTCCTTGAGTATTTTGACTGCTATCTGACGACCATCAAAGAGGTCGCCTCTGTAAACAGCACCAAATCCACCTTGACCTAGCTTTTCAGCAAAAGATCTCGTTATTCTTTTCACTTGGGCATAAGTGTACCGTTTCAAATGGACAGTTCCATTCTTTTGTAGGATGGACTCAATCTTTGCTCTCTCCTTTGATTTCCTTTTGGATCCGTACTTCCTGTAGCCCAACCAAAATGCAAAAAGAAGCATAAGTACGCTCGAGCTGCCTGCTATTGCATCTGCATCAAAATTTTGGAGGGGAAAAGGCATCAAACGGGGAAGTAACTTCTACAATCTTCTAGTTAGTGATTGCATCTTGCAAAATGTGTGGAAATATTCTAGTTAAAGACCCTTTTGGCAAACCTATTTGTATATGCGTCATAAACTCCAGAATTAACCAGTGTGTCAAGAACTCGTGCACTTTTCAAATAAACTGGACACAACTACTAAATACATACAATTGAAGCAGAGCTTGTTAAAGGACGGACAAATATATTCCTTTTGTTTATCGTACACATTTGAACAGAATTAACTTGCTATTCATCTACTAGTCTAGCACATTAGTAATTTCTGTTACAGGAACAACCACTGTTGTTTTCTCTAGAATAAGAAAGGCCGTTGTTTTCTATGCATAACCATTAACCTCTGAGAGAGATAAGTTTATACATGAAAAATAAGGGCCAGTTCTTATTTTCTCAAGAAAAGATCATCACTTGAAGTTGATCTTATAGTGACCAATAGGGAAGCCTCTTGTCAGTTTTAGGATTAGTGGTGATGAATTCGTTTTGAGATCAGATTGGTGTGATTGTTCAGGTGTCATCGGCAATTTCAGGTCAGAATAGTCAATGCCAATGTGTAAGCGAATACTGTCAAGTGACGAACACAACTTAACTAGTGTTCACAGGAGAAGATGTTGATGATCTACTTCTGAATAGGTCACGGTGCTAAACAGATGATATTATCAGCCACGGATGGATTTGTTTGCTGTCAATATGCTAAGCAGTTCAACACACATCATTCATATGGATATGTCTTGCCCACAACCATAAGGTGGTTCCTGTCGAGCAGTCCCGTGAATAAATCAGTTAAATCCATCTATGTGGGTGTTCACCAGAAATAAATTGGTTCAAGTTTCCAGTGCCAACTAAGTCGAGAACAAGTAGTCCGAGGCAAGGTTCCTGGTTCAAGATGGGTTTCAGTTTAACCACTAACCTGAACAACTTTATTCAAATTACAGGCATTGCCACACCTGAAGAAACGTGAGGGAACTGACGATTCATAGTTAGATCTGACAGGCTTGATTTACAGCGATCAGAAATGCTCGAATGAGTAGCAAGATCTTCAAACCGGATGAGTAGTAAGATGTGTCATCGAGGATTGTTTGAGTTTGCATCTGACAGATAGAATGGACAAGTTGGTGGTTCAAGGTTCAAGCAGTCGACAATCGGACATAATTAAAAGAGAACTAAATGAAGTGGAATTCCAGTTTCTCTACCTTAATTAGACACTAAAAGATCTACAGCTTTGTAACACATAGAAGAATGTCAAGGTGTCAAAGGATTACCAGGAGCTGGAGCCAATGGCCTGAACCATACTAGATCAAGAAGATTGTAGTCCCCAATCAGTACTGGATTGATCCGAATTGTATGCAGGCTAAGAGAATAATTCATCGCAGTAACTTGTTCGGATGAGAAGCTATTTCCAGTGTGGGGAGCTATGTCCATTGTCATATTTAGCCCAGAAGTTCCAACAACATAGAAATTTACAATCTCAAACTGAGTAACCCGCAAGTTGAGATGTGACGCAAGCTCCTCAAGAAATTCGTTGCTCCAATTTGAATTCAAGGAAACATTGTGAAGAAAGAGCACAACTCTTACCGGGTAAACACAATGGCAGTTCTCGCTACCTCGTCTCTGTACCATGTTCGGAGCACAACAGCCTAGTGAAACAGAGAGTGAATTATATAACATATTTGACTGTACGACAGCGCATCTAGAGCAAATATCAGGGTGTACTAACATACATAAGTATCTATGATTGATGTCAAATGTTATCCATCACCATTGATTATTTATGAAACTGCTACCAACCATTTCATCAGTCACCATTCCAAAATGATGGATCAAAACATTATGCTTGAACTAATAAAAGCTAACAAGCTTATATAATTTACAGCCAGGTAAGAGTGGTTTTAAATAGCGCGATATAGCTCTGTTATAACACGCTATAGCGTTTAGAAGAGGTACTGTGCTAAGGCACTTTGGTCCAAATACATGAACACACATTTTAAATAGCGCGCTATAGCGTTTAGAAAAGGTCCGCCGCTAAGAGGCATAGCGTGCTATTTAAAACTATGGGTAAGACAATTGATATTACGATCAGTCACATGGTGCTACTTTCCCAAATGAGGAAGATGCAGATTAGATTAAAATACACAAGTATCACCTTTTATGTAATTTGTAGTCATGTTTGACATGATGAAATCATTTGGAATTAAATTATTTCAGGATCTAGGAAAACTTGAAAAGTTACCATCGTATGGAGATAGTGGGGGCTGCACCACTCCAGAAGGAGCTGTACTAGTATTCGAAGCTGCATCAGGGAGGTCAGCATCCACATGAGCAGGAACCTCTTCTGCTGAGCGCCTGTTGTGCTGCATCGAAGGATCGAACAGGTCCAGTGAATCAAAAGAGAGTTCAGAAGCACCCGAGATGGAGCTATAGCTCGGCGCAGAGATAGGAGAGTGCACAGATGATAGAGCTGATGGTGATGAATATGGCTTCTTTTGTCTATGCTGACTCATTGCAATACTTGTGACAACTTTGGTTTGGGATACCATGGGCCGAACTGAACTCCATTCTTGTGAAGCAGACATAATAGGAGTGTGAGTGTCAGCCTTTAGAGCCGATGTTTTGGCAATCAAATCAGCCTTATTGATAAATTCCAGAGCCAATATAACGACCAAGAAATTAAATAAAAGTTTCCTTGGAGCATCTTCAAACAGTCCTGCCAAGAAACAGTACAACCAACCAATCAGCATCATCTTAATTAAGATAGGGGTATGCTGAGAAGTGCAACTAATTGATATGAACTCACATATCTACAGAATTAGTGTGAACAGCCCATGGTCCGCATGGCCCATTAGTGTCAAAAGCGCTCTTATATTATGGGACGGAGGGAGTAATACACAACCTGCCTTTCTAACTAGTCAGGTCGAAATGTTTTCAAGACCATCTACCACTAATGCAATTTAACTGAGTTGATGCGAAATGAGGCTAGAGTACATACTTTTAATTTAACTGAGTTGATGCGAAATGAGGCTAGAGTACAGACTTTTTTTTTAAGTACAGAACAGACACACTTATGTTTATCTCAAAGCGATGGTGAATTAAGGACACTCAGAATACTTATCGTCTCGATTGCCTCCAAAGCATTCCTTATTAAGCCAATAATTAACTAGTTCTCTCTAGAAACAGATCTACCTACTGAAGCAGCACTATTTGATAAGAACGGTTAAAAAAATACAGTGAAGTGTTCCACCAATGAGCAACGGATCTTTTGAGCTAACTAAAACCACGACAAGTATTTTTTAACGGCGGGAGTACTGAAGCAGGGCTATTTAATAAGAACGGGCAAGAAAATATAGTGCAAATGTTCCATCAAAGACACGGGTTCATGGCATGAGACAATTCTAAGCTCTTGAAGCATTCCCTGATTAGGCTCCCGCTACACAGCAAAGCAAGGGCAGCGCAGGAGCTACTCACCTCCACCATTCCCACGACTCCCAACCGAGCTCCAAACGATTTGGACAGTGAACAAGCGGGGCAACGAAGATCCTAGAACAGCCACCACGGTGAACACTGAATTGCCGTCACCTCACACCCCCACAGAAACGCTAAGCAAAGTCCGACTTTCCAACAGGTTTGTCTGCTCGAGCGCCAGTTTCGATCACGCAATATAGTCGTTTTTTTCAGCGCGCGGCTAATCTAGCGCATCTGTTGGAGATTCTCTAACGAAGCAAAGCAAACAAGACATCAAGCACGGGTCCCGGTGTTGCAACGCAACCTTGGAGTGAGCTCAGATAAGGGGAGTCTGGCTTACCTTGTTCAGCGCGGCACAAGGCATGCCCGGGCAGCATCATCTCCTGGCGCGGCGGCGGTAAGGACCGGCGCCGGCGACACCTGGCTACGTTTACAGGAAGCCGGAGCCGCGCCGCGCTGCGAATTTGTGTCTGCTTTCTTTTCCTCTCTGCTATGACTCAACCTATGGTGGGAGTTTGGTAGGAGAAAGAGACTTGGCAGAAACAAGGGAGCAGGTGGGAGAACGCGGACGTTCGGTGTTCGGCCGCGTTGGCCGGCGCTAGGCGCCAGCCGGCTGTAGATATGAAATAATCAGTAGCCGCGTGAGGCGTGACCCTCTATCAACCTTGGGCAATGCTCACGCACGCATCGCGCATCACTACCCGTGCGGCCGTGCCTCCCTCTCGCTCTCATCGACTGCACGGCACCATGCTTGCGGCATCTGGCATGGCAACATCGTCAAAATCCTCATAGTGTCGCCTCGCAGCAGCAGCGGTGCCCGAAGTGAAGAGCTCGGCGGCGGCGGCGGAATCGTGGTTGCGGCTGGGGTTGTTGGGGGCATTGGCGGGCGTCAAGCAGTCGCGTCTATGCCCCAACAACTCTCATCGCTCGCAGCGGAGGAAGGTGGGCCGGTCATGTACACGTGGGTTCTTCTTTTTTTTTACGAAAATGTTAACGCCCACACGTGTGGGCGTCTGGCAACTCGCCCACACGCATGGATCCTCGTCCAACCAATTCTGCACGAATCTTGGCGCGTTTTAGCAGTTTTTGTGTGCCACGTAGGACTAAGCTGGTGTGTGGGCATTCATCCGGTCGCCCACACGTCCTTTTTTCACCACACGGGGGCTGGTGTGTGGGCGTTTATCACTTCGCCCACACGCCCGTCTCCTAGCCCACACCCAAAGCTGGTAGTTGCCATGTGTTTCTGCAGGTATATGACAACTGCCCTAGCTTTGCTTGTAAGCAGATGGCAACTCTTTTTTACCCGAGTTGCCATGTGTTTTTGCATGGTACATGGCAACTGCCGTAGCGTGCACGTAAGCAGATGGCAACTCTTTCTTTTACATGGCAACTGCCCTAGCGTGCTTGTGAGCACATGGCAACTCTCTTTTTTACCCGAACATGTTTTTTTGCCATGCCTTCTTGTAGTGCTACATGGCAACTGCTAGTGTTTAGTGGGTGGCAACTCCTAAAGTTTTGAAATCATGGCAACTACAGTAGAACAGATCATACATGACAACTGCAGTTGAGCACCATGGCAACTGTAGTTGTCTGACATGGCAACCGAAGTTCAGCGACATGGCAACTGCAGTTAAACGAACATGGACGAGGGTCTGGACCATGGCAACTGCAGGACGCGCGGTGACTGTCACGCGGGCATGCGGGACCACGAGGTACGAGGCCTGACGTACGGGGCGTGTGGGCGTTATCTATTTCGCCCACACGCACGCGTGTGAGAGGGGTCGGGAGGGAAAAAAGAGGTGTGTGGGCATTACTTTTTTTGCCCACACGTGGGTGTGTGGGCTGTTCCTCTTATACACCACACAAAATGTGTGGGCAGCCCCCCTAACGCCCACACGTGTGGCACTTATCGGCGTCTTTTTTTAGGATATGTACGCGTGGGTTCGCTGTGTTGTTCTCGGTCGTTGGCTGCTGATGAGTTTTTTCCTCTTTTTCCTGTGTCGTATTTTGGCTTTGGTTTTCCTTCTTTTTTCTTTCTTCCTGATTTTTTTCATTTGGCATATTTTATTTTCTATATAGTTTTTATATTATAAACATTTTTTCTAATCCCCCCAATATGTGCTTTCTCATGGAAAATCTCACGCGTAGATGTTGGCGTCAGATAGATTGTAGTCCAGTGAGGCTTCAAATTTCCTCATCCGAAATCAACACCCCTAATACCCCCCAATATGTGCTTTCTCAGGGAAGTCTCACGCATGATGTAGCTCGTAGCCAATCCCCGAGCGAGCGATGAGAGTTGTTGTAGAATCTCCCCTACCTACCACGGTAAACATATTGTAGAGCATAGGCTTCAAGATAGCGACGAATCCGAACGAGATGGAAAGGGGATGACGTGGTGTTGGCTATCTGTTGGTCAAAATTGTCATGGGTAGTTAGCATTAGGCTAATAGACAATTAGCGTTATCTTTAGGCTAAACTACCAGCAGTTGGAAGACCTACTTTGTCCAAACATTGTGTATGGCAGTTTACCTCTTCCGTAGGATGGAAACATGTAACAACTGACATTGTAAACGACTGTTCAGACAGTATATAAGCCTGAACAAATTATCAAAATACAAGCATCCATTCTTTCTTTCAATCCGTGTTTCTCTTTGAAAATTGTTTGTGACTAGAAGATCCAAGAAGGTGGAGTCTAGCAAATCTGACGGTGATGAACGTGTCGCGCATGAAACACAAGGGAGCGAATGATTCTCTCATGTCAGGCCACGTTGGCAAATTTCTGCGATTCATGCATGACATCGGACGGCAATAATCACATCGCACCATGGAGCCATCGAGGAAGCTACCTTTTCCGTCATATATTGCGCATTGACTTTCAGGAAAAATCAAACTTCATAAATTTTAACCGAAACTACAGAGAAAATTATCTATATCTACAACATGTAGGAATAGTACACATATCATATGAAAATATATTTCATGATAAATCTAATACTATTGATTTGGTATTTTAAGGGTTGACATGTTTTATATTTTGATCATAGTCATGAGCATATCATTTTGATCATTTTGATTATGTTTTTACCTCTCACCTCGGTCACTTGGTTCTAGGACATGGCCGACTGTGGTTTAGAGATATTGATGCTGAATAAGAGAGAAGGAGAGGCCGAACATCGGTTAGCAGTTTGCCTTTGTTTCTACCCATGGACAGTATTGTCAACGCATCCCCAATTTTACAATAGGGTGATGGCCAAACATCGATTTGCAGTTTACTTTTGTTTCTCTGAAACATTTCATACAATTGTGTACAGCTTCCTCTAGAATGGCCACTCAGTTCCAAAGAAGTGTTAAGCAATCTGCTCTTCTTTGAAACTTAAAATTTAGAACTTCGGAACTTCGGAGAAATTAAATATTGCTTCTTGATTGCACTGAAAGTGACTATATTTGTTTGTTTTAGTCAAGCACCTAGTTTGTGAAAAGAGATTTTGCAACACCCATTCACGCACATGTTGTATTCAGTGAGTTTGTTGTTTATCTTTTCACAGTCAGGAAAGCTACTTTTCTTGGTTTATCTCACACATATGCCAATTGGCTGTGAAATGCTCTCCGGCTCTTTTGATTCAGAACAATGTTCTATGACGCTGGCTATATATACTTTACTCGATGCAAAGACATGATGTTTCCAGCGGCTAGATGCAACCGTTTCAAGGGGGTATATGTCAATTTGCTGGCCTGCCTATATGCTAATCCATTGGACGTGGAGAGTAAGTTGCAAAGACATGATGTTTTCAGGGGCTAGATGCAAACGTTTCAAGGGGGTATATTGAAATAGATTGGTCAATTGATCCTGCCCATTCATGCATATCTGACGCACCTAGAGGTCCGGTAGCAGCGGTTCTCTCCATGGCCCAGAGCAGCGTCTCGTGGCGGAAAGGCAGCGACTACTGCTAGTGGAGCAGTGTCCGGTGCAGCAACCGGACTGGACATGTCCTGGAGCTCCAACATGGAAATAATGAGTCGATTTGTGATCAGCAATACCATGGCCGGAAAACATATTTAACAGGCGTCTATCCCTATTTTCTTTGGAGCATCTGGAGCACTTGATCTCTGTTCGAATTTGTTGGATATCCAAAGTGATGGCCATCCTTCAAATTTATTGTGATCTTGGGAGAGCCTGAGATATATGAACCTCTCGGGCATAGGATTGGACCTCACGCTGCTTCCATGGCTTGCACCTCTGGGACTGGACATGCCCTGAATCTTACTCCATAATCGGTCCTTTAGATACTTGAAGGCCCCGTTCTTGGAATTTCCAATGTCGGACGGCATGCCCAATTAGTTCTCGCCCAAGGTTTCATTTGGGACGTTGAGGAGAGACTTTATTTCTTGGCGTGTGGTATCCGACAACCCTTTACTGAAGAAAATTGAAGACCTCGAGTAATTGATTCGTTGCCCTGTTGCTTGATAGTATATGTACAGAACTAGGTTCCCTCTGTAGCACCCATATCGTTTGCCTTGAAGACCAACAGGCTGTCATCGACGAACAAAAGATGGTTTATCGATGGCACTCGCGGTGCTACCTGAATCCCATGCAAATTGAATAAAAAATGGTATATAGAGGTAGTACTGATGAGCGTTAATATTGCTCGCCTAACATGTCGGGCCAGCCCATGAACCACTCTCGCCTCCGAACGCGTGTCGCTTGCGAGTCCTCTTCATTGGTGCCTTATGCACTGCTTTTGCCTCATGGCGCTTATGTCCAAGCTCACTTGGGCCGGCCCACTTATCTGGATCGATCCCTTCCTTCAGCTAAATCCTATTTGGCGCCTCGCCCGTTTTAGTTGTTCCCGCAATCGGGCGCATACCCCCCTCTCCTCGCGTCGCGTTTTTGGGCCGGCCCGTTTTGCTTCCCGCAAAAATCGCGAAGCAAAAGAAAAGCGGGTGAACCGGGATTCGAACAAGCAACCTCCTGCTTCAGCAGCACACATCACTAACCACCACGCTAGCAAGCGTAATGTGGTTACGTGCATCTTTCTTGTTCTTTTCTTCCTTGTCTTTTCTTTTTTCCTTTTTCCTTTTTCCTTTTTCCATTTTCCGTTTTTCTTTTTTCTCTTTCTTCCTGGGTTTGATGCAAAATCTATGAACTTTTTCTCAAATTCGATGAAATTTATATTTCAAATTTTGGTGAACTTTTTCTCAAATTCGATGAACTTTTTTTAAAATCAATGAACTTTTTTAAAATCTCGATGAACTTTTTTCTAACTCGGTGAACTTTTTTCAAACTCGATGAACAGTTTTTGAGCTCGATGAACTTTTTCTCAAACTCGATGAACTTTTTTGAAGCTCGATGAACTTTTTTGAAGCTCGATGAACTTTTTCTCAAACTCGATGAACTTTTTTGAAACTCGATGAACTTTTTTCAAACTCGATGAACTTTTTTGAAACACGATGATTTTTTTTTTCAAATTCAATGAACTTATTTTTAAAGTTGATGAACTTTTTTCTAAGACAAGTGTACATACAGTAGCAAACCGGTTTTTTCTAAGAAAAATAGTCTGTACTGTAGCATTTTTAGAATGAAGAAAAAAAGATCAAGCGGGAGCCAGCGATCGAGCGGGCAGCGATAGCCAGCGATCAAGCGAGCGGCAGCAGCCAGCGTTCGCTGCTGGGCCAGGCCCATGCTAGTGACACAGTGGGCGCTGGAATCGCCAGCGGGCGCTGAAGGCGCCAAGGAGGAGCTCTCCTTCCTTCGATCGCTCCACAAAAAGAAACTCGCTCGTTCAGTTCAATTGACCGCTTTGATCGTTCAATTGAGTTGACTGTGTTGACCATTAAACGTTTGACCGCTTTGCAGTTGACTGTGTTAACTTTTCAAAAAAAATCATCAAATTTGAAAAACAGTTCCTCGATTTG
>NW_027333071.1:0-51190 GCF_002575655.3 Aegilops tauschii subsp. strangulata
ACCCTCTCAACTTTCTTGCACATGCTATGTGGATGAAATGATGATACCATGCAAACTTTCAACCTTTTTAGAGTTCATTTGAAATGCTTTTCAATTTTAGGGTCTTATAGCTCAGAATAATTAGTAAATGCATGAAAAATAACAAATGAAGTCAGAAAGGATTGAAAAATGATGATGTGGCTTTAAAAGGTGCATTTTGAACACACAAAAAGTCAGGAGTTCAAATAAGTTTTAAAAAATGAAATCCCTTTGTAACAGACGAGTTTCCGGATGAAATCCTGATACTTTGAAAGAGATTGTCCGTTTTGTACACGAAGTGCATCCAGTTTTTGCCGTAACCCTCTCAACTTTCTTGCACATGCTATGTGGATGAAATGATGATACCATGCCAACTTTCAACCTTTTCAGAGTTCATTTGAAATGCTTTTCAATTTTAGGGTCTTATAGCTCAAAGTAATTAGTAAATGCATGAAAAATAACAAATGAAGTCAGAAAGGATTGAAAAATGATGATGTGGCTTTGAATGGTGCATTTTGAACACACAAAAAGTCAGGAGTTCAAATAAGTATTAAAAAATGAAATCCCTTTGTAACAGACGAGTTTCCGGATGAAATCCTGATACTTTGAAAGAGATTGTCCGTTTTGTACACGAAGTGCATCCAGTTTTTTGCCGTAACCCTCTCAACTTTCTTGCACATGCTATGTGGATGAAATGATGATACCATGCCAACTTTCAACCTTTTCAGAGTTCATTTGAAATGCTTTTCAATTTTAGGGTCTTGTAGCTCAAAATAATTAGTAAACGAATGAAAAATAACAAATGAAGTTAGAAAGGATTGAAAAATGATGATGTGGCTTTGAATGGTGCATTTTAAACACACAAAAAGTCAGGAGTTCAAATAAGTTTTAAAAAAGGAATCCCTTTATAACAGACGAGTTTCCGTATGAAATCCTGATACTTTGAAAGAGATTGTCCGTTTTGTACACGAAGTGCATCCAGTTTTTGCCGTAACCCTCTCAACTTTCTTGCACATGCTATGTGGATGAAATGATGATACCATGCAAACTTTCAACCTTTTCAAAGTTCATTTGAAATGCTTTTGAATTTTAGGGTATTATAGCTCAGAATAATTAGTAAATGCATGAAAAATAACAAATGAAGTCAGAAAGGATTGAAAAATGATGATGTGGCTTTAAAAGGTGCATTTTGAACACACAAAAAGTCAGGAGTTCAAATAAGTTTTAAAAAATGAAATCCCTTTGTAACAGACGAGTTTCCGGATGAAATCCTGATACTTTGAAAGAGATTGTCCGTTTTGTACACGAAGTGCATCCAGTTTTTGCCGTAACCCTCTCAACTTTCTTGCACATGCTATGTGGATGAAATGATGATACCATGCCAACTTTCAACCTTTTCAGAGTTCATTTGAAATGCTTTTCAATTTTAGGGTCTTGTAGCTCAAAATAATTAGTAAACGAATGAAAAATAACAAATGAAGTCAGAAAGGATTGAAAAATGATGATGTGGCTTTGAATGGTGCATTTTAAACACACAAAAAGTCAGGAGTTCAAATAAGTTTTAAAAAAGGAAATCCCTTTATAACAGACGAGTTTCCGTATGAAATCCTGATACTTTGAAAGAGATTGTCCGTTTTGTACACGAAGTGCATCCAGTTTTTGCCGTAACCCTCTCAACTTTCTTGCACATGCTATGTGGATGAAATGATGATACCATGCCAACTTTCAACCTTTTCAGAGTTCATTTGAAATGCTTTTCAATTTTAGGGTCTTGTAGCTCAAAATAATTAGTAAATGAATGAAAAATAACAAATGAAGTTAGAAAGGATTGAAAAATGATGATGTGGCTTTGAATGGTGCATTTTAAACACACAAAAAGTCAGGAGTTCAAATAAGTTTTAAAAAATGAAATCCCTTTATAACAGACGAGTTTCCGTATGAAATCCTGATACTTTGAAAGAGATTGTCCGTTTTGTACACGAAGTGCATCCAGTTTTTGCCGTAACCCTCTCAACTTTCTTGCACATGCTATGTGGATGAAATGATGATACCATGTAAACTTTCAACCTTTTCAGAGTTCATTTGAAATGCTTTTCAATTTTAGGGTCTTATAGCTCAGAATAATTAGTAAATGCATGAAAAATAACAAATGAAGTCAGAAAGGATTGAAAAATGATGATGTGGCTTTAAATGGTGCATTTTGAACACACAAAAAGTCAGGAGTTCAAATAAGTTTAAAAAAATGAAATCCCTTTGTAACAGGACGAGTTTCCGTATGAAATCCTGATACTTCGAAAGAGATTGTCCGTTTTGTACACGAAGTGCATCCAGTTTTTGCCGTAACCCTCTCAACTTTCTTGCACATGCTATGTGGATGAAATGATGATACCATGCCAACTTTCAACCTTTTCAGAGTTCATTTGAAATGCTTTTCAATTTTAGGGTCTTATAGCTCAAAGTAATTAGTAAATGCATGAAAAATAACAAATGAAGTCAGAAAGGATTGAAAAATGATGATGTGGCTTTGAATGGTGCATTTTGAACACACAAAAAGTCAGGAGTTCAAATAAGTATTAAAAATGAAATCCCTCTGTAACAGACGAGTTTCCGGATGAAATCCTGATACTTTGAAAGAGATTGTCCGTTTTGTACACGAAGTGCATCCAGTTTTTGCCGTAACCCTCTCAACTTTCTTGCACATGCTATGTGGATGAAATGATGATACCATGCCAACTTTCAACCTTTTCAGAGTTCATTTGAAATGCTTTTCAATTTTAGGGTCTTGTAGCTCAAAATAATTAGTAAATGAATGAAAAATAACAAATGAAGTTAGAAAGGATTGAAAAATGATGATGTGGCTTTGAATGGTGCATTTTAAACACACAAAAAGTCAGGAGTTCAAATAAGTTTTAAAAAATGAAATCCCTTTATAACAGACGAGTTTCCGTATGAAATCCTGATACTTTGAAAGAGATTGTCCGTTTTGTACACGAAGTGCATCCAGTTTTTGCCGTAACCCTCTCAACTTTCTTGCACATGCTATGTGGATGAAATGATGATACCATGCAAACTTTCAACCTTTTTAGAGTTCATTTGAAATGCTTTTCAATTTTAGGGTCTTATAGCTCAGAATAATTAGTAAATGCATGAAAAATAACAAATGAAGTCAGAAAGGATTGAAAAATGATGATGTGGCTTTAAAAGGTGCATTTTGAACACACAAAAAGTCAGGAGTTCAAATAAGTTTTAAAAAATGAAATCCCTTTGTAACAGACGAGTTTCCGGATGAAATCCTGATACTTTGAAAGAGATTGTCCGTTTTGTACACGAAGTGCATCCAGTTTTTGCCGTAACCCTCTCAACTTTCTTGCACATGCTATGTGGATGAAATGATGATACCATGCCAACGTTCAACCTTTTCAGAGTTCATTTGAAATGCTTTTCAATTTTAGGGTCTTATAGCTCAAAGTAATTAGTAAATGCATGAAAAATAACAAATGAAGTCAGAAAGGATTGAAAAATGATGATGTGGCTTTGAATGGTGCATTTTGAACACACAAAAAGTCAGGAGTTCAAATAAGTATTAAAAAATGAAATCCCTTTGTAACAGACGAGTTTCCGGATGAAATCCTGATACTTTGAAAGAGATTGTCCGTTTTGTACACGAAGTGCATCCAGTTTTTGCCGTAACCCTCTCAACTTTCTTGCACATGCTATGTGGATGAAATGATGATACCATGCCAACTTTCAACCTTTTCAGAGTTCATTTGAAATGCTTTTCAATTTTAGGGTCTTGTAGCTCAAAATAATTAGTAAACGAATGAAAAATAACAAATGAAGTTAGAAAGGATTGAAAAATGATGATGTGGCTTTGAATGGTGCATTTAAACACACAAAAAGTCAGGAGTTCAAATAAGTTTTAAAAAGGAAATCCCTTTATAACAGACGAGTTTCCGTATGAAATCCTGATACTTTGAAAGAGATTGTCCGTTTTGTACACGAAGTGCATCCAGTTTTTGCCGTAACCCTCTCAACTTTCTTGCACATGCTATGTGGATGAAATGATGATACCATGCAAACTTTCAACCTTTTCAAAGTTCATTTGAAATGCTTTTGAATTTTAGGGTATTATAGCTCAGAATAATTAGTAAATGCATGAAAAATAACAAATGAAGTCAGAAAGGATTGAAAAATGATGATGTGGCTTTAAAAGGTGCATTTTGAACACACAAAAAGTCAGGAGTTCAAATAAGTTTTAAAAAATGAAATCCCTTTGTAACAGACGAGTTTCCGGATGAAATCCTGATACTTTGAAAGAGATTGTCCGTTTTGTACACGAAGTGCATCCAGTTTTTGCCGTAACCCTCTCAACTTTCTTGCACATGCTATGTGGATGAAATGATGATACCATGCCAACTTTCAACCTTTTCAGAGTTCATTTGAAATGCTTTTCAATTTTAGGGTCTTATAGCTCAAAGTAATTAGTAAATGCATGAAAAATAACAAATGAAGTCAGAAAGGATTGAAAAATGATGATGTGGCTTTGAATGGTGCATTTTGAACACACAAAAAGTCAGGAGTTCAAATAAATATTAAAAAATGAAATCCCTTTGTAACAGACGAGTTTCCGGATGAAATCCTGATACTTTGAAAGAGATTGTCCGTTTTGTACACGAAGTGCATCCAGTTTTTGCCGTAACCCTCTCAACTTTCTTGCACATGCTATGTGGATGAAATGATGATACCATGCCAACTTTCAACCTTTTCAGAGTTCATTTGAAATGCTTTTCAATTTTAGGGTCTTGTAGCTCAAAATAATTAGTAAATGAATGAAAAATAACAAATCAAGTTAGAAAGGATTGAAAAATGATGATGTGGCTTTGAATGGTGCATTTTAAACACACAAAAAGTCAGGAGTTCAAATAAGTTTTAAAAAATGAAATCCCTTTATAACAGACGAGTTTCCGTATGAAATCCTGATACTTTGAAAGAGATTGTCCGTTTTGTACACGAAGTGCATCCAGTTTTTGCCGTAACCCTCTCAACTTTCTTGCACATGCTATGTGGATGAAATGATGATACCATGTAAACTTTCAACCTTTTCAGAGTTCATTTGAAATGCTTTTCAATTTTAGGGTCTTATAGCTCAGAATAATTAGTAAATGCATGAAAAATAACAAATGAAGTCAGAAACGATTGAAAAATGATGATGTGGCTTTAAATGGTGCATTTTAAACACACAAAAAGTCAGGAGTTCAAATAAGTTTAAAAAAATGAAATCCCTTTATAACAGACGAGTTTCCGTATGAAATCCTGATACTTTGAAAGAGATTGTCCGTTTTGTACACGAAGTGCATCCAGTTTTTGCCGTAACCCTCTCAACTTTCTTGCACATGCTATGTGGATGAAATGATGATACCATGTAAACTTTCAACCTTTTCAGAGTTCATTTGAAATGCTTTTCAATTTTAGGGTCTTATAGCTCAGAATAATTAGTAAATGCATGAAAAATAACAAATGAAGTCAGAAAGGATTGAAAAATGATGATGTGGCTTTAAATGGTGCATTTTGAACACACAAAAAGTCAGGAGTTCAAATAAGTTTAAAAAAATGAAATCCCTTTGTAACAGACGAGTTTCCGTATGAAATCCTGATACTTCGAAAGAGATTGTCCGTTTTGTACACGAAGTGCATCCAAATTTTGCCGTAACCCTCTCAACTTTCTTGCACATGCTATGTGGATGAAATGATGATACCATGCCAACTTTCAACCTTTTCAGAGTTCATTTGAAATGCTTTTCAATTTTAGGGTCTTATAGCTCAGAATAATTAGTAAATGCATGAAAAATAACAAATGAAGTCAGAAAGGATTGAAAAATGATGATGTGGCTTTAAATGGTGCATTTTGAACACACAAAAAGTCAGGAGTTCAAATAAGTTTAAAAAAATGAAATCCCTTTGTAACAGACGAGTTTCCGTATGAAATCCTGATACTTCGAAAGAGATTGTCCGTTTTGTACACGAAGTGCATCCAGTTTTTGCCGTAACCCTCTCAACTTTCTTGCACATGCTATGTGGATGAAATGATGATACCATGCCAACTTTCAACCTTTTCAGAGTTCATTTGAAATGCTTTTCAATTTTAGGGTCTTATAGCTCAAAGTAATTAGTAAATGCATGAAAAATAACAAATGAAGTCAGAAAGGATTGAAAAATGATGATGTGGCTTTGAATGGTGCATTTTGAACACACAAAAAGTCAGGAGTTCAAATAAGTATTAAAAATGAAATCCCTCTGTAACAGACGAGTTTCCGGATGAAATCCTGATACTTTGAAAGAGATTGTCCGTTTTGTACACGAAGTGCATCCAGTTTTTGCCGTAACCCTCTCAACTTTCTTGCACATGCTATGTGGATGAAATGATGATACCATGCCAACTTTCAACCTTTTCAGAGTTCATTTGAAATGCTTTTCAATTTTAGGGTCTTGTAGCTCAAAATAATTAGTAAATGAATGAAAAATAACAAATGAAGTTAGAAAGGATTGAAAAATGATGATGTGGCTTTGAATGGTGCATTTTAAACACACAAAAAGTCAGGAGTTCAAATAAGTTTTAAAAAATGAAATCCCTTTATAACAGACGAGTTTCCGTATGAAATCCTGATACTTTGAAAGAGATTGTCCGTTTTGTACACGAAGTGCATCCAGTTTTTGCCGTAACCCTCTCAACTTTCTTGCACATGCTATGTGGATGAAATGATGATACCATGCAAACTTTCAACCTTTTTAGAGTTCATTTGAAATGCTTTTCAATTTTAGGGTCTTATAGCTCAGAATAATTAGTAAATGCATGAAAAATAACAAATGAAGTCAGAAAGGATTGAAAAATGATGATGTGGCTTTAAAAGGTGCATTTTGAACACACAAAAAGTCAGGAGTTCAAATAAGTTTTAAAAAATGAAATCCCTTTGTAACAGACGAGTTTCCGGATGAAATCCTGATACTTTGAAAGAGATTGTCCGTTTTGTACACGAAGTGCATCCAGTTTTTGCCGTAACCCTCTCAACTTTCTTGCACATGCTATGTGGATGAAATGATGATACCATGCCAACTTTCAACCTTTTCAGAGTTCATTTGAAATGCTTTTCAATTTTAGGGTCTTATAGCTCAAAGTAATTAGTAAATGCATGAAAAATAACAAATGAAGTCAGAAAGGATTGAAAAATGATGATGTGGCTTTGAATGGTGCATTTTGAACACACAAAAAGTCAGGAGTTCAAATAAGTATTAAAAAATGAAATCCCTTTGTAACAGACGAGTTTCCGGATGAAATCCTGATACTTTGAAAGAGATTGTCCGTTTTGTACACGAAGTGCATCCAGTTTTTGCCGTAACCCTCTCAACTTTCTTGCACATGCTATGTGGATGAAATGATGATACCATGCCAACTTTCAACCTTTTCAGAGTTCATTTGAAATGCTTTTCAATTTTAGGGTCTTGTAGCTCAAAATAATTAGTAAACGAATGAAAAATAACAAATGAAGTTAGAAAGGATTGAAAAATGATGATGTGGCTTTGAATGGTGCATTTTAAACACACAAAAAGTCAGGAGTTCAAATAAGTTTTAAAAAAGGAAATCCCTTTATAACAGACGAGTTTCCGTATGAAATCCTGATACTTTGAAAGAGATTGTCCGTTTTGTACACGAAGTGCATCCAGTTTTTGCCGTAACCCTCTCAACTTTCTTGCACATGCTATGTGGATGAAATGATGATACCATGCAAACTTTCAACCTTTTCAAAGTTCATTTGAAATGCTTTTGAATTTTAGGGTATTATAGCTCAGAATAATTAGTAAATGCATGAAAAATAACAAATGAAGTCAGAAAGGATTGAAAAATGATGATGTGGCTTTAAAAGGTGCATTTTGAACACACAAAAAGTCAGGAGTTCAAATAAGTTTTAAAAAATGAAATCCCTTTGTAACAGACGAGTTTCCGGATGAAATCCTGATACTTTGAAAGAGATTGTCCGTTTTGTACACGAAGTGCATCCAGTTTTTGCCGTAACCCTCTCAACTTTCTTGCACATGCTATGTGGATGAAATGATGATACCATGCCAACTTTCAACCTTTTCAGAGTTCATTTGAAATGCTTTTCAATTTTAGGGTCTTATAGCTCAAAGTAATTAGTAAATGCATGAAAAATAACAAATGAAGTCAGAAAGGATTGAAAAATGATGATGTGGCTTTGAATGGTGCATTTTGAACACACAAAAAGTCAGGAGTTCAAATAAATATTAAAAAATGAAATCCCTTTGTAACAGACGAGTTTCCGGATGAAATCCTGATACTTTGAAAGAGATTGTCCGTTTTGTACACGAAGTGCATCCAGTTTTTGCCGTAACCCTCTCAACTTTCTTGCACATGCTATGTGGATGAAATGATGATACCATGCCAACTTTCAACCTTTTCAGAGTTCATTTGAAATGCTTTTCAATTTTAGGGTCTTGTAGCTCAAAATAATTAGTAAATGAATGAAAAATAACAAATCAAGTTAGAAAGGATTGAAAAATGATGATGTGGCTTTGAATGGTGCATTTTAAACACACAAAAAGTCAGGAGTTCAAATAAGTTTTAAAAAATGAAATCCCTTTATAACAGACGAGTTTCCGTATGAAATCCTGATACTTTGAAAGAGATTGTCCGTTTTGTACACGAAGTGCATCCAGTTTTTGCCGTAACCCTCTCAACTTTCTTGCACATGCTATGTGGATGAAATGATGATACCATGTAAACTTTCAACCTTTTCAGAGTTCATTTGAAATGCTTTTCAATTTTAGGGTCTTATAGCTCAGAATAATTAGTAAATGCATGAAAAATAACAAATGAAGTCAGAAAGGATTGAAAAATGATGATGTGGCTTTAAAAGGTGCATTTTGAACACACAAAAAGTCAGGAGTTCAAATAAGTTTTAAAAAATGAAATCCCTTTGTAACAGACGAGTTTCCGGATGAAATCCTGATACTTTGAAAGAGATTGTCCGTTTTGTACACGAAGTGCATCCAGTTTTTGCCGTAACCCTCTCAACTTTCTTGCACATGCTATGTGGATGAAATGATGATACCATGCCAACTTTCAACCTTTTCAGAGTTCATTTGAAATGCTTTTCAATTTTAGGGTCTTATAGCTCAAAGTAATTAGTAAATGCATGAAAAATAACAAATGAAGTCAGAAAGGATTGAAAAATGATGATGTGGCTTTGAATGGTGCATTTTGAACACACAAAAAGTCAGGAGTTCAAATAAATATTAAAAAATGAAATCCCTTTGTAACAGACGAGTTTCCGGATGAAATCCTGATACTTTGAAAGAGATTTTCCGTTTTGTACACGAAGTGCATCCAGTTTTTGCCGTAACCCTCTCAACTTTCTTGCACATGCTATGTGGATGAAATGATGATACCATGCCAACTTTCAACCTTTTTAGAGTTCATTTGAAATGCTTTTCAATTTTAGGGTCTTGTAGCTCAAAATAATTAGTAAATGAATGAAAAATAACAAATGAAGTTAGAAAGGATTGAAAAATGATGATGTGGCTTTGAATGGTGCATTTTAAACACACAAAAAGTCAGGAGTTCAAATAAGTTTTAAAAAATGAAATCCCTTTATAACAGACGAGTTTCCGTATGAAATCCTGATACTTTGAAAGAGATTGTCCGTTTTGTACACGAAGTGCATCCAGTTTTTGCCGTAACCCTCTCAACTTTCTTGCACATGCTATGTGGATGAAATGATGATACCATGCAAACTTTCAACCTTTTCAGAGTTCATTTGAAATGCTTTTCAATTTTAGGGTCTTATAGCTCAGAATAATTAGTAAATGCATGAAAAATAACAAATGAAGTCAGAAAGGATTGAAAAATGATGATGTGGCTTTAAATGGTGCATTTTGAACACACAAAAAGTCAGGAGTTCAAATAAGTTTTAGAAAATGAAATCCCTTTGTAACAGACGAGTTTCCGTATGAAATCCTGATACTTTGAAAGAGATTGTCCGTTTTGTACACGAAGTCCATCCAGTTTTTGCCGTAACCCTCTCAACTTTCTTGAACATGCTATGTGGATGAAATGATGATACCATGCAAACTTTCAACCTTTTCAGAGTTCATTTGAAATGCTTTTCAATTTTAGGGTCTTATAGCTCAAAATAATTAGTAAATGCATGAAAAATAACAAATGAAGTCAGAAAGGATTGAAAAATGATGATGTGGCTTTAAAAGGTGCATTTTGAACACACAAAAAGTCAGGAGTTCAAATAAGTTTTAAAAAATGAAATCCCTTTGTAACAGACGAGTTTCCGGATGAAATCCTGATACTTTGAAAGAGATTGTCCGTTTTGTACACGAAGTGCATCCAGTTTTTGCCGTAACCCTCTCAACTTTCTTGCACATGCTATGTGGATGAAATGATGATACCATGCCAACTTTCAACCTTTTCAGAGTTCATTTGAAATGCTTTTCAATTTTAGGGTCTTATAGCTCAAAGTAATTAGTAAATGCATGAAAAATAACAAATGAAGTCAGAAAGGATTGAAAAATGATGATGTGGCTTTGAATGGTGCATTTTGAACACACAAAAAGTCAGGAGTTCAAATAAATATTAAAAAATGAAATCCCTTTGTAACAGACGAGTTTCCGGATGAAATCCTGATACTTTGAAAGAGATTGTCCGTTTTGTACACGAAGTGCATCCAGTTTTTGCCGTAACCCTCTCAACTTTCTTGCACATGCTATGTGGATGAAATGATGATACCATGCCAACTTTCAACCTTTTTAGAGTTCATTTGAAATGCTTTTCAATTTTAGGGTCTTGTAGCTCAAAATAATTAGTAAATGAATGAAAAATAACAAATGAAGTTAGAAAGGATTGAAAAATGATGATGTGGCTTTGAATGGTGCATTTTAAACACACAAAAAGTCAGGAGTTCAAATAAGTTTTAAAAAATGAAATCCCTTTATAACAGACGAGTTTCCGTATGAAATCCTGATACTTTGAAAGAGATTGTCCGTTTTGTACACGAAGTGCATCCAGTTTTTGCCGTAACCCTCTCAACTTTCTTGCACATGCTATGTGGATGAAATGATGATACCATGTAAACTTTCAACCTTTTCAGAGTTCATTTGAAATGCTTTTCAATTTTAGGGTCTTATAGCTCAGAATAATTAGTAAATGCATGAAAAATAACAAATGAAGTCAGAAAGGATTGAAAAATGATGATGTGGCTTTAAATGGTGCATTTTGAACACACAAAAAGTCAGGAGTTCAAATAAGTTTAAAAAAATGAAATCCCTTTGTAACAGACGAGTTTCCGTATGAAATCCTGATACTTCGAAAGAGATTGTCCGTTTTGTACACGAAGTGCATCCAGTTTTTGCCGTAACCCTCTCAACTTTCTTGCACATGCTATGTGGATGAAATGATGATACCATGCCAACTTTCAACCTTTTCAGAGTTCATTTGAAATGCTTTTCAATTTTAGGGTCTTATAGCTCAAAGTAATTAGTAAATGCATGAAAAATAACAAATGAAGTCAGAAAGGATTGAAAAATGATGATGTGGCTTTGAATGGTGCATTTTGAACACACAAAAAGTCAGGAGTTCAAATAAGTATTAAAAATGAAATCCCTCTGTAACAGACGAGTTTCCGGATGAAATCCTGATACTTTGAAAGAGATTGTCCGTTTTGTACACGAAGTGCATCCAGTTTTTGCCGTAACCCTCTCAACTTTCTTGCACATGCTATGTGGATGAAATGATGATACCATGCCAACTTTCAACCTTTTCAGAGTTCATTTGAAATGCTTTTCAATTTTAGGGTCTTGTAGCTCAAAATAATTAGTAAATGAATGAAAAATAACAAATGAAGTTAGAAAGGATTGAAAAATGATGATGTGGCTTTGAATGGTGCATTTTAAACACACAAAAAGTCAGGAGTTCAAATAAGTTTTAAAAAATGAAATCCCTTTATAACAGACGAGTTTCCGTATGAAATCCTGATACTTTGAAAGAGATTGTCCGTTTTGTACACGAAGTGCATCCAGTTTTTGCCGTAACCCTCTCAACTTTCTTGCACATGCTATGTGGATGAAATGATGATACCATGCAAACTTTCAACCTTTTCAGAGTTCATTTGAAATGCTTTTCAATTTTAGGGTCTTATAGCTCAGAATAATTAGTAAATGCATGAAAAATAACAAATGAAGTCAGAAAGGATTGAAAAATGATGATGTGGCTTTAAAAGGTGCATTTTGAACACACAAAAAGTCAGGAGTTCAAATAAGTTTTAAAAAATGAAATCCCTTTGTAACAGACGAGTTTCCGGATGAAATCCTGATACTTTGAAAGAGATTGTCCGTTTTGTACACGAAGTGCATCCAGTTTTTGCCGTAACCCTCTCAACTTTCTTGCACATGCTATGTGGATGAAATGATGATACCATGCCAACTTTCATCCTTTTCAGAGTTCATTTGAAATGCTTTTCAATTTTAGGGTCTTATAGCTCAAAGTAATTAGTAAATGCATGAAAAATAACAAATGAAGTCAGAAAGGATTGAAAAATGATGATGTGGCTTTGAATGGTGCATTTTGAACACACAAAAAGTCAGGAGTTCAAATAAATATTAAAAAATGAAATCCCTTTGTAACAGACGAGTTTCCGGATGAAATCCTGATACTTTGAAAGAGATTGTCCGTTTTGTACACGAAGTGCATCCAGTTTTTGCCGTAACCCTCTCAACTTTCTTGCACATGCTATGTGGATGAAATGATGATACCATGCCAACTTTCAACCTTTTCAGAGTTCATTTGAAATGCTTTTCAATTTTAGGGTCTTGTAGCTCAAAATAATTAGTAAATGAATGAAAAATAACAAATGAAGTTAGAAAGGATTGAAAAATGATGATGTGGCTTTGAATGGTGCATTTTAAACACACAAAAAGTCAGGAGTTCAAATAAGTTTTAAAAAATGAAATCCCTTTATAACAGACGAGTTTCCGTATGAAATCCTGATACTTTGAAAGAGATTGTCCGTTTTGTACACGAAGTGCATCCAGTTTTTGCCGTAACCCTCTCAACTTTCTTGCACATGCTATGTGGATGAAATGATGATACCATGCAAACTTTCAACCTTTTCAGAGTTCATTTGAAATGCTTTTCAATTTTAGGGTCTTATAGCTCAGAATAATTAGTAAATGCATGAAAAATAACAAATGAAGTCAGAAAGGATTGAAAAATGATGATGTGGCTTTAAATGGTGCATTTGGAACACACAAAAAGTCAGGAGTTCAAATAAGTTTTAGAAAATGAAATCCCTTTGTAACAGACGAGTTTCCGTATGAAATCCTGATACTTTGAAAGAGATTGTCCGTTTTGTACACGAAGTGCATCCAGTTTTTGCCGTAACCCTCTCAACTTTCTTGAACATGCTATGTGGATGAAATGATGATACCATGCAAACTTTCAACCTTTTCAGAGTTCATTTGAAATGCTTTTCAATTTTAGGGTCTTATAGCTCAAAATAATTAGTAAATGCATGAAAAATAACAAATGAAGTCAGAAAGGATTGAAAAATGATGATGTGGCTTTAAAAGGTGCATTTTGAACACACAAAAAGTCAGGAGTTCAAATAAGTTTTAAAAAATGAAATCCCTTTGTAACAGACGAGTTTCCGAATGAAATCCTGATACTTTGAAAGAGATTGTCCGTTTTGTACACGAAGTGCATCCAGTTTTTGCCGTAACCCTCTCAACTTTCTTGCACATGCTATGTGGATGAAATGATGATACCATGCCAACTTTCAACCTTTTCAGAGTTCATTTGAAATGCTTTTTAATTTTAGGGTCTTATAGCTCAAAATAATTAGTAAATGCGTGAAAAATAACAAATGAAGTCAGAAAGGATTGAAAAATGATGATGTGGCTTTGAATGGTGCATTTTGAACACACAAAAAGTCAGGAGTTCAAATAAATATTAAAAAATGAAATCCCTTTGTAACAGACGAGTTTCCGGATGAAATCCTGATACTTTGAAAGAGATTGTCCGTTTTGTACACGAAGTGCATCCAGTTTTTGCCGTAACCCTCTCAACTTTCTTGCACATGCTATGTGGATGAAATGATGATACCATGCCAACTTTCAACCTTTTCAGAGTTCATTTGAAATGCTTTTCAATTTTAGGGTCTTGTAGCTCAAAATAATTAGTAAATGAATGAAAAATAACAAATGAAGTCAAAAAGGATTGAAAAATGATGATGTGGCTTTGAATGGTGCATTTTAAACACACAAAAAGTCAGGAGTTCAAATAAGTTTTAAAAAATGAAATCCCTTTATAACAGACGAGTTTCCGTATGAAATCCTGATACTTTGAAAGAGATTGTCCGTTTTGTACACGAAGTGCATCCAGTTTTTGCCGTAACCCTCTCAACTTTCTTGCACATGCTATGTGGATGAAATGATGATACCATGCAAACTTTCAACCTTTTCAGAGTTCATTTGAAATGCTTTTCAATTTTAGGGTCTTATAGCTCAAAATAATTAGTAAATGCATGAAAAATAACAAATGAAGTCAGAAAGGATTGAAAAATGATGATGTGGCTTTAAATGGTGCATTTGGAACACACAAAAAGTCAGGAGTTCAAATAAGTTTTAGAAAATGAAATCCCTTTGTAACAGACGAGTTTCCGTATGAAATCCTGATACTTTGAAAGAGATTGTCCGTTTTGTACACGAAGTGCATCCAGTTTTTGCCGTAACCCTCTCAACTTTCTTGAACATGCTATGTGGATGAAATGATGATACCATGCAAACTTTCAACCTTTTCAGAGTTCATTTGAAATGCTTTTCAATTTTAGGGTCTTATAGCTCAAAATAATTAGTAAATGCATGAAAAATAACAAATGAAGTCAGAAAGGATTGAAAAATGATGATGTGGCTTTAAAAGGTGCATTTTGAACACACAAAAAGTCAGGAGTTCAAATAAGTTTTAAAAAATGAAATCCCTTTGTAACAGACGAGTTTCCGGATGAAATACTGATACTTTGAAAGAGATTGTCCGTTTTGTACACGAAGTGCATCCAGTTTTTGCCGTAACCCTCTCAACTTTCTTGCACATGCTATGTGGATGAAATGATGATACCATGCCAACTTTCAACCTTTTCAGAGTTCATTTGAAATGCTTTTTAATTTTAGGGTCTTATAGCTCAAAATAATTAGTAAATGCATGAAAAATAACAAATGAAGTCAGAAAGGATTGAAAAATGATGATGTGGCTTTGAATGGTGCATTTTGAACACACAAAAAGTCAGGAGTTCAAATAAGTATTAAAAATGAAATCCCTTTGTAACAGACGAGTTTCCGGATGAAATCCTGATACTTTGAAAGAGATTGTCCATTTTGTACACGAAGTGCATCCAGTTTTTGCCGTAACCCTCTCAACTTTCTTGCTCATGCTATGTGGATGAAATGATGATACCATGCCAACTTTCAACCTTTTCAGAGTTCATTTGAAATGCTTTTCAATTTTAGGGTCTTGTAGCTCAAAATAATTAGAAATGAATGGAAAATAACAAATGAAGTCAGAAAGGATTGAAAAATGATGATGTGGCTTTGAATGGTGCATTTTAAACACACAAAAAGTCAGGAGTTCAAATAAGTTTTAAAAAATGAAATCCCTTTATAACAGACGAGTTTCCGTATGAAATCCTGATACTTTGAAAGAGATTGTCCGTTTTGTACACGAAGTGCATCCAGTTTTTGCCGTAACCCTCTCAACTTTCTTGCACATGCTATGTGGATGATATGATGATACCATGCAAACTTTCAACCTTTTCAGAGTTCATTCGAAATGCTTTTCAATTTTAGGGTCTTATAGCTCAAAATAATTAGTAAATGCATGAAAAATAACAAATGAAGTCAGAAAGGATTGAAAAATGATGATGTGGCTTTAAATGGTGCATTTGGAACACACAAAAAGTCAGGAGTTCAAATAAGTTTTAAAAAAATAAAATCCCTTTGTAACAGACGAGTTTCCGTATGAAATCCTGATACTTTGAAAGAGATTGTCCGTTTTGTACACGAAGTGCATCCAGTTTTTGCCGTAACCCTCTCAACTTTCTTGAACATGCTATGTGGATGAAATGATGATACCATGCAAACTTTCAACCTTTTCAGAGTTCATTTGAAATGCTTTTATAAACTCTAATAGCAAAAGGAATCAACTAAAAAGCTTTTATAAACCTGTAGTATTTTCGTAAAGAATTAAAATTTAAACTATTCAAATTTGGAAACTAATGAAGTAACAGAAAGTTTATAATTATTCTGAGCTAAAAGCAAAAAGAATAAAAATATAAAGCAAAAATCAAAAGAAAATAAATAATTCAAAAAACAAAAAAATACTGGAAAAAATAAAAAAAATGCCGCCTAATGGGCCACACGGCCTGCATACGACTAGAAACCCATCTGCACATGGGCCAGGATGCAGGCCCAATAGGCCCAACATGGCAGTGACAAGGGTAGGCATGTAATGCCTGCATATTAGAGAGGAGCTCAGCACCTGAGCTGCAACGCAGCTTATAAACAGGTGCTGAGCTCTCTCAGCTAGCGAGGTGGGACTAAATTTCCCACCGCACCGCGCCAGCACATTGGTCCCGGTTGGTGGCTCCAACCGGAACCAATGCCCCCCTTTGGTCCCGGTTGGTGGCACCAACCGGAACCAATGCCCACCCTTTAGTCCCGGTTGGTGAACCAACCGGGACCAAAGCCCTCTGCTTCCCGCCCTTTGGGCTGGTGAAAAGAGGCCTTTGGTCCCGGTTGGTGCCACCAACCGGGACTAAAGGTGGCATTCGTCCCGGTTTGTGCATTGAACCAGGACCAAAGCCTTTGCTATATAAGCCAGCACTTAGAAATTTTTCAGATTTCCATCGCCAGTTTCCCCCCGCCCGACGACGCCGCGAGCTCGATCTACGCCGCCAGGCTGCCCCGCCGCCGTCGCCGTCGCCCGAGCCCACGCCATCGCCCGTCGCTGTCGTCCTCCGCCCCCCGCCGCCATTGCCGTCGCCCTCCGCCGCGCGCCCGAGCCGTCGCCCGTACGTCACCGTCGCCCTCCGCCCCCGGCCCGCCGCGGTCGCCGTCGCCCTCCGCCACCCACGCCGTCGCCCTCCGCCGCCCACGCCGTCGCCCTCCGTCGCCCGATGTGAGCCGCCGCCACGCCACGGCTCTGTTTATTTTTTTCATATAATTTGTATTATTTTTTGTTCGTTGCATTTTTTCATATATATATATAATGTATATATATATGTATGTGGTAGATATATGATGAATGGATGTGGCTATGTATGTATGAATATAATGTTCATACAATTTTTTTGTTTATATACGTTTTTTTCATATATGTATTAATTTTTTATTGAGGTTAATTATTAGTACATATCGATTTTAGGTTAGTGCTTAGTAGTTGAACTAGTTGATTTAATAAAACTATTTTATTAAATTTTACTATATATAGAAGTAGTTTATTTTTAGTAAGAACTACTTTATTTTATATATTTATAGTAAGTGCTTAGTAGTTGAACTAGTTGATTAATTAATAGAACTATTTTATTAAATTTTACTATATATAGAAGTAGTTTATTTTTAGTAAGAACTACTTTATTTTATTTATTTATAGTAAGTGCTTAGTAGTTGAACTAGTTGATTAATTAATAGAACTATTTTATTAAATTTTACTATATATAGAAGTAGTTTATTTTTAGTAAGAACTACTTTATTTTATTTATTTATAGTAAGTGCTTAGTAGTTGAACTAGTTGATTAATTAATAAAACTACTTTATTTTATTTATAGTAAGTGCTTAATTAGTAGTTGAACTAGTTGATTTAACAAAACTAGTTTATTTTACTATAGAAGTAGTTTATTTTTAGCAAGGAAATTAATAGAACTAGTTTGTATTTTTAATTAAAGCAATTATTCCCGCATCGACGTCGACGATGCCTATCCCGCATCCTCGTCGTCGACTCGGCGGAGGAGGCCAGCTTGATCAGAGGGGCCATGTCCGGGACTGGGCTCCGCCGGGCTGGTTTTGGGAGGTGCTACCTTCCGGTGGGCGTAGGTTGGTGAGGAGCCAGCCCGTCGTTGACCCGATCCTTGTTTGGTGGCGCTCGCGTGGGCCAGTGACGGTGCCGAGGCTTCCGGACACCGCGGAGGTGGTACGTCACCGTGTCAGCGAGGAGGACCAGCACGTCCGTCGCTACATGGTTGCGTTGGAGGGCAGGTTCGACAATACCTGGCAGGTTCTTCAGGGATCTCACTGGAGCTATGATCCTGTGATGGTTCCGTCCCTTTGGGTGTCCACCGCCCGCGCCGATACCCGTCGGGCGCTACTGTTCTAGCTGTACTAGCGATGCTATATGTATGATAGTATTCGAGGTGTATTAGTGATAATATTCGACGATGTACGGACGCATGGAGATGATGTAGTTTTGCTTATAATTGAATGCATCCTAATTTGAATACTACTTTATTTTGTGATTTGATTTTGCTTATTGAATGCTCAAAGTGGAAAACTACTCCTACTTTGAATGCTAAAATTGGAGAGCACTATGATTAGTTGATAGCTTATAGGGTTTTTGTTTTCGCAGAAATCTAGGAGCCCCCGGCCCCTCCATCATCCCCGCCGTCGTCTCCGTCACCGCCCCCTCCGACATCGAGGTGAGACCAGCCAAATCCTCTTTTAGAAAGATAATTAAACGATATTTCGGGTTGACTGTTAGTCTGTCGAGTCTCCACCATATATGAGAGGACGAAGAATCCCGACTGTTGTCGTGGGGGTAGCTTCTCCTTCGTTCCCGTGTGCTAGACAATTTGGTGTAACGCACTCGAGAACGAAAGGAGGAGCTACCATCACCGACGGTCGCAAATGTCAGAGAGGAATCAGCGAGGGAGAGTTCCACCATATATATATGAGAGGACGAAGAATCCCGACTGTTGTCGTGGGGGTCGCTTCTCCTTTGTTCCCGTGTGCTAGACATTTTGGTGTAATGCACACGGGGACAAATGGAGGAGCGACCATCACCAACGGTCGAATGTATACACCACGTGAGCTGAGAGTTTTCAAGAAAAGACTCGACAAACCGATAGTCAACCCGTGATGAATAATAATGATCTAACTTAGGTTTTTTAGTACATATATTTAATTGTAGATGTTTAATATTTGAATTATGAACATAGGAAATGTCGTACTCGGACGACGAAAGTCTCCCGGGGGAGTGCGACTGGTGTCACGACGACCGAGGTCAGTGCGACAGGCCTCACCTGGACGAAGATCGGCGCTTCAGTATTAAGTTGGAGGAGACCTTCGATGTTGAAACGGTACGCAACGATGACAAGTGTTATTTTTTCGTAATTAAGCACGACTTCAACTATTTCAACGTGTACTTTTCATCTTTTACAATTCGGCTAGCTTATCCCATGCCATGCAAGACGCTACGTCTTGGAGAGGATGGGTTTTGAAGACCATGAAAGTATGGAAACAAAGAAAATTCACCTAAGGACCCATCATGATATAGATGTTGAAGTAAATCTGTATAATTCTGAGAGCGTAACCCATTTTGGTTGCAAAAATTGGGAAGCATTTTGCAAGATGTATGGTTTTGATGAGGGTATGCTTGTCACCATGGATCTTGGTGATCCTGACATCGAGCAAGACAATATGGACATTTGGGTCCTTGTTGATACGCCTCCAATTCTACCGCTATGTGAGTTTCTCAAACATAGTTATTAGCTAATTTATATTGTTTATTTCAAAATAGTTGACAGCTTATTTTCATTGACAGCTTATTTTGATTGTTCAAACAATGTGCGGAACATGGTAGACAGAACCTACTACACCGATGGCTCTGAGTTAACTTATAAGGAGAAAACTCATCTGGTCGGATTTTGTACTGATCTTGAGAATTACAATATCTATTGTAAAACTCCTCCACATTATGGTCAATACGTGCCACTAGTGCACGTGTTGAACTACGGTAACTACTATGGAGATACCCTGGTAAGATTTCTTACTATTACGACATCCGTGCATATTTTGCATAGTTCTAAAACTAGTACATCATTGCTAACTATGAAGTTATTACTATGTTTTCAACAGATAATCCCAGAGGATTGTGTGCCTCATTTGATGTATCGGAATGGTAGGCTTGATGTTTTGAATATACAACCAGGTCATCCTACGAAACTCAACTGTCCATACCGGATTTCTAAAAGAAGTGGAGACATGCAAATCAAAGAATGGAAAAAATGTATGGACAGTCGCAAGGAGGTTCTTGGAAGCAAAAGGAAGCGAAGCGCAAGAATTGGAGACAGGATGATCTCCATTCTCCATAATGGAGAGTCAGGGTCTATATTGTTTTATGCTATTTTACCTTAAAGAGGGTATTTCGGTCCTACCTAATACTGATAATCATGTGCTAAGAACAATTAAGTAGGGTTGATTCGATGACTATGAGGATGATGATCGTATGACTTGTTATTAATAACGAGTAGAAGTTGTATGATGATGATTAGTAGGACTTGTTATTATATATGATGATGCATGATGCGCGCATGAAGAGTTATTATATATCAGCGGGTGAAATGAACATGGATTGGATTGAAGTGAAGGCAACATGCATGTGGTGCGTGTCGAAAGTAGTACAATCCAAACTTGATCAAGTTAGGATTAGTATTACTTTCGACATGCACCACATGTTGCCTTCACTTCAATCTAAGCCATGTTTAGGCATAGCAGTACGTAGCGTTGGTAAACCAAGCACGGAGATATAAGAGAGGACACTTCTCTCTAATAGCTACCTAATAACAACCTAAATTAACCCCCAAAACCCCTAAATCAGCCCCTTCAAAAAAATACAAAAACCTCAGCTCCAGCCAGATGCTGACGCGTGGATGCCTATTGGTCCCGGTTGGTGTCACCAACCGGGACCAAAGGCCCTCCGTCCTGGGCTGGCCGCAGCGGCCACGTGGAGGACCTTCTGTCCCGGTTCGTGTAAGAACCGGAACTAAAGGCCAAGGGCATTAGTAACGACCTTTTAGTCCCGGTTCACAAACCGGGACAGAAGGCCCTCACGAACCGGGACAATAGGCCCTTTTTCTACTAGTGTATTGATGTTAAATCACAAGGCGATGTGATCTAGATTATTGACTCTAGTGCAAGTGGGAGACTGAAGGAAATATGCCCTAGAGGCAATAATAAAGTTATTATTTATTTCCTTATTTTATGATAAATGTTTATTATTCATGCTAGAATTGTATTAACCAGAAACTTGATACATGTGTGAATACATAGACAAAACAGAGTGTCCCTAGTATGCCTCTACTTGATTAGCTTGTTTATCAAGGATGGTTATGTTTCCTGACCATAATGTGTTGTCATTTGATGAACGGGATCACATCATTAGGAGAATGATGAGATGGACAAGACCCATTCGTTAGCTTAGCACTATGATCGTTTAGTTTATTGCTATTGCTTTCTTCATGACTTATACATGTTCCTATGACTATGAGATTATGCAACTCCCGAATACCGGAGGAACTCTTTGTGTGCTACCAAACGTCACAACGTAACTGGGTGATTATAAAGGTGTTATACAGGTGTCTCCAATGGTGTTTGTTGAGTTGGCATAGATCGAGATTAGGATTTGTCACTCCGATTGTCGGAGAGGTATCTCTGGGCCCTCTCGGTAATGCACATCAATATAAGCCTTGCAAGCAATGTGACTAATGAGTTAGTTGCGGGATGATGCATTACGGAATGAGTAAAGAGACTTGCCGGTAACGAGATTGAACTAGGTATTGAGATACCGACGATCAAATCTCGGGCAAGTAACATACCGATGACAAAGGGAACAACGTATGTTGTTATGCGGTTTGACCGATAAAGATCTTCGTAGAATATGTAGGAGCCAATATGAGCATCCAGTTTCCGCTATTGGTTATTGACCAGAGATGAGTCTCGGTCATGTCTACATAGTTCTTGAACACGTAGGGTCTGCATGCTTGAAGTTCTGTGACGATCGGTATTATGAGTTTTGTGTTTTGATGTACCGAAGGTAGTTCGGAGTCCCGGATTTGATCACGGACATGACGAGGAGTCTCGAAATGGTCGAGACGTAAATATCGATATATTGGATGACTATGTTCAGGACACCAGAAGTGTTTCGGGAGGTTTCGGACATATACCGGAGTACCGGGGGATTATCGGAACCCCCCGGGGAGTATAATGGGCCTATTGGGCCTTGGTGGAGAAGAGGAGGGGCGGCCAGGGCAGGCCGCGCGCCCCCTCTCCCTCTAGTCCGAATTGGACAAGGAGGGGGGGCGGCGCCCCCTTTCCTTCCCCTCTCTCTCCTCCTTCCCCCTTCTCCTACTCCTACTAGGAAAGGAGGAGTCCTACTCCCGGTGGGAGTAGGACTCCCCCCTTGGCGCGCCCTCCTCCTGGCCGGCCGCCTCCCCCCTAGCTCCTTTATATACGGGGGCAGGGGGCACCCCATAGACACAACAATTGATCATTGATCTCTAAGCCGTGTGCGGTGCCCCCCTCCACCATAATCCACCTCGGTCATATCGTAGCGGTGCTTAGGCGAAGCCCTGCGTTGGTAGCATCATCATCACCGTCACCACGCCATCGTGCTGACGAAACTCTTCCCGGAAGCTCTACTGGATCGTGAGTTCGCGGGACATCACCGAGCTGAACGTGTGCCGAACGCGGAGGTGCCGTACGTTCGGTGCTGAGGATCGGTCGATGATGTTCGCAACCTTCTCCTTGTAGACGTTGTTGGGCCTCCAAGTGCAGAGGTTTGTAGGACAGTAGCAAATTTCCCTCAAGTGTATGACCTAAGGTTTATCAATCTGTGGGAGGCGTAGGATGAAGATAGTCTCTCTCAAACAACCCTGCAACCAAATAACAAAGAGTCTCTTGTGTCCCCAACACACCCAATACAATGGTAAATTGTATAGGTGCACTAGTTCGGCGAAGAGATGGTGATACAAGTGCAATATGGATGGTAGATATAGGTATTTGTAATCTAAAAATATAAAAACAGCAAGGTAGCAAGTGGTAAAAGTGAGCGTAAACGGTATTGCAATGCTTCGAAACAAGGCCTAGGGTTCATACTTTCACTAGTGCAAGTTCTCTCAACAATAATAACATAATTGGATCATATAACAATCCCTCAACATGCAACAAAGAATCACTCCAAAGTCACTAATAGCGGAGAACAAACGAAGAGATTATGGTAGGGTACGAAACCACCTCAAAGTTATCCTTTCTGATCTATCTATTCAAGAGTCCGTAGTAAAATAACACGAAGCTATTCTTTCCATTCGATCTATCATAGAGTTCGTACTAGAATAACACCTTAAGACACAAATAAACCAAAACCCTAATGTCACCTAGATACTCCAATGCCACCTCAAGTATCCGTGGGTATGATTATACGATATGCATCACACAATCTCAGATTCATCTATTCAAACCAACACAAACTACTTCAAAGAGTGCCCCAAAGTTTCTACCGGAGAGTGAAGACGAAAACGTGTGCCAACCCCTATGCATAAGTTCACAAACAGAACCCGCAAGTTGATCACCAAAACATACATCAAGTGGATCACGTGAATATCCCATTGTCACCACAGATAAGCAAATGCAAGACATACATCAAGTGTTCTCAAATCCTTAAAGACTCAATCTGATAAGATAACTTCAAAGGGAAAACTCAATCCATTACAAGAGAGTAGAGGGGGAAACATCATAAGATCCAAATATAATAGCAAAGCTTGCGATACATCAAGATCATATCACCTCAAGAACACGAGAGAGAGAGAGAGAGAGAGAGAGAGAGAGATCAAACACATAGCTACTGGTACATACCCTCAGCCCCGAGGGTGAACTACTCCCTCCTCGTCATGGAGAGCGCCGGGATGATGAAGATGGCCACCGGTGAGGGATCCCCCCTCCGGCAGGGTGCCGGAACAGGGTCCCGATTGGTTTTTGGTGGCTACAGAGGCTTGCGGCGGTGGAACTCCCGATCTATTCTATTCCCGGATGTTTTTAGGGTATATGGACATATATAGGCGAAAGAAGTCGGTCAGGGAAGCCACGAGGGTGGGGGCGCGCCTCCCTGCCTCGTGGCTTCCTCGAAGCTTCCCTGACGTCTACTCCAAGTCTCCTGGATTACTTCCGTTCCAAAAATAACTCTCCCGAAGGTTTCATTCCGTTTGGACTCCGTTTGATATTCATTTTCTTCGAAACAGTGAAATAGGCAAGAAAACAGCAATTTGGGTTGGGCCTCCGGTTAATAGATTAGTCCCAATAATAATATAGAAGTGTTTAGTAAAGCCCATAAACATCCAAAACAGATAATATAATAGCATGAATACTTCATAAATTATAGATACGTTGGACGTATCAGTCGATCGTGAAGACGTACGACTACATCAACCGCGTTGTTATAACGCTTCCGCTTACGGTCTACGAGGGTACGTAGACGACACTCTCCCCTCTCGTTGCTATGCATCACCATGATCTTGCATGTGCGTAGGAATTTTTTTTAAATTACTGCGTTCCCCAACACAACCTTATTGTATCCACAACCATGCTGCTGAATGGAGGAATGTAGTAGGGCAAGGTCGCAAGGACAACATGTTGATCCCCGACATGACGATGGCGTCCCTGAAATGATGATGGGTGTCCTACAGGTGGTTCTGCCTATCAAAACGAGCATAGCGTCTTCATGTTGTCACATGTCGGTATCATTTATATTATGGAACGGAGGGAGTATATATTAAGGCCCAAGTTACAGTTGCATATTAACCAAATAGATGCAAACATCTGTGCTTCTTTTGATTCCGCAATGATAATTAGTGTCACGTTTCTATGGATTTAGCCTTGGAGTGCTAATTTTGCTACGATTGTATCTGCTACTGATATGACTATTTGATTCCTAGGGTTCTAGTATGTGCGGAAGTGCTAGACTTGTCAATGAGCATCAGCATCAGTTCTACCCCACGTGATGCCGGCGAGTTTGTCGCGCCGCAACCGCCTCTCGTTTGATTGTGGTTTAGGTAACTACCTGGTCCCTGCCTTGCTCTACCTATGCTCTATGGTGTCCGGCCATGCTGGGATCATGTTGAGCTATGGTCATTTCTAGCGCAGGTTTGGCCAGACATACTTCTGTGATAGTGGTTGTAGGACTAAAACTCCTTCCTCTATTTTGTCAAACCGAGCATGATACTTTTTTGTAAGAAAAATTGTTATGGAGTACATGGTCACTTTCATTAAGTGTTGCATTTTATAGAGATGGTCTCTTGCGTGCAAATGTTCTCTATTAGATGATACATCTAGATGTACGGGTACTTCAGTGAGGACTACAACAATATGAAGTCTTGATCTGTTATGCCGATTTTTGTGCTTCTTGTTGTTGTCTTAGATTAATTGGTGTCATTGAGTATGCATCTGATATAGCCGAACAAGGTCAGTCCTATTTTCTGGGATGTTGTTGTTGCTTGCTAGGACCAATATTAAGTGTTGTCGTTGCATAACTAGGAAGTTGGATGAAATCTACATTACTAGAAGCCGAAACATATATTTCTAATTTGCCAACAATCATGTCAGGATCCATTTTAGTATGATTGGTATCTTAAATCTATACATGTACCTTATTTCTTACTTGCATTGCCATCTAATGAACATGAATATTAGATTTCTGACCAAGTCTATCATCTAAATGTGACTTGCCAGAGAGCATATCTAATGCCTTCCTTTTCCATGTAATTCATTAACCTGTGTGGCCTGATGCAGTGCTTTGCATGTCTACTAAGCACATCTTAGGCCTCTTCCAATGCACCGGTGCTTACATGAGGTTCTAAGCACATTAAAAACTTTAGCAACTAAAGCCCTCTAATGCATAGGTGCTTAACTTGTTGTAGCTAAGCATATTACATTTAATGATTTTGCAACTAAAGTTCTTCATGCATTGGTGGATTTCTTTCATTTAAGTGTTTTGCCTTGGTTCACACGCTTGGCATTGTTTCTTCCTGGAGTCACCACACTCATCTCTCTCCTCTTAATTACCTTGCCACATCAGATTTTTTTACCTGCATGGCTGCCTTAGCACATGTACAAGACGGAGCATTGGGAGGGGCCTTAGTAAACTAAGTTGGTATAGTGATTGCTGCCAAACTAGCATGCATGTGTCCTGTGTGCTTAAGTAGTTATGTTTATTCATGTCAACTAATACACCACGTGCTTTGCATGTTATTTATAATGAAGATGCTCCAGATTCAATGTTGGAATCCCTGGGCGCTACACCCTTTTTTGGCTGCTAGGTGGTGACCGGATGGTTGTCACCGTTGTGCCCCTTCTGCTTTGGCACTGACACCAATGGGACGACAGTGGCTGCATCGTAACCTTCATGTCCAGCTACTATGTCTCCTCCTCGGCCACTACATCGACTTCTCCGCGGCACGATGACATCGGTTTGTCTACAACGGTGGCTATGTTGGTTGCCTCTTCCTTGGTTCTGGTGAGTCCCTGGTCTTCTTCTTTTACCCATGTGCCTTGGGATGGCCTATGTGGCCAATTGTGGTGTTGTCCACTTGGTCAATGGTTTATGGTTTAGTTTTGCGGTTGTGGTCTTCTGGCCACCACAATATCTTGTGTTTGTGATGCTCTTTTTGTTAAAATTAGTCCATGTGTTGATTAGGATATTTTGTTTTTGCATGTGTTATTTGTTTAGTTTTGATACTCATTTAGGATCTTGGCATTCCTGCCCAGGGTATAGATCTTGATATGAAAGGATTAATTTTCGTAGCCCTTGTAGATTTAAACATATAGATAAACTTGACTGTTAACTAAATCTTTCTGCAAGAAACGTATGAGTTTTTGCAAAGAATTGGAGCGAAATTCATTTCTACTCTATGAAGTGCTAGCCTACACTTACTTTGTTCTCATATAGGCATGTAAACCAAAAGCCTGTCCAGAATGAGATTTTTAAGTAGATGAGTTCCTTCTCTAGACTGTTTACATGTATCTGATGGTTTAGAATCAAGAAGATGGTTCTCGATGATTTGATTGATCGCTTGTCTGTTACATGTATTTCTAGACATGACAGTACACTTGGTTTTACCTCCTGATTTCTAGAGTTTGATGAAGAATTAGGGACTGGAACCTTCTCTTTCGTCTTGTTGCTATGGTCTACTAGACGATATGTGATTTATACTCCTTTTTAGCAAGGCATGTGTTATTGTAGGTGATATTGCTTAAGCTGTGCTGGAGTTGTGTTGTTACCAAGTGTATATGTTCTGTGTTTATCTGCCCTGGATATATAGTATTACATTCTTTAGAGCCATGGACCCTTTTACTCACTTAATTTTTTTGTCATCATACACCCTCAACTTTTTCTTGTGTTGCATTCATTATAGAGAGGCATGACTTGGTATTTTGAGTTTTGAATAGTACAAGAGATTCCACTTCTGTCTATCCAAGTCGTGCTTGAGAACACTGCAATGACTCGGTTGCTTCTGATCCTCAACCGAAAGGAGGACGTAGAGCCCTCGTCCCACGAGGACACCATGCCTTCCATGGATGTCGGTTCCCAATTTCCCAACTTGGATGTGAATGGGCGAGGTCTACTCACCGGTCGTTGTTGAGTATACAGACGCATACACATACCCGAGAAAGTCGCCATCCACATACTTGTCGTCGTCCTCAAAGACAATAAGAGCCACCAAAAATGGGGCCGAGTTGCAGGCGCCATAGTTGCAACCTTCCGTTGCACAGAGCACCGTGGCGGAATAGTCTGATTCGTAGTCAGGGTCTAAGATGTCAGGATCTAGTAACTCTGTCCGGCCCCCCGACACGGGGTCCCATACAACTATCTTCAGTCTCTCCTCTTTCTCTTCCTCATCCTTGTCTATCTCGTCTACAACACACGCAACAAGAACGCGGCCATGGTGAAAGTCGGGGACATAACTGTCATAGCGATTGGGCTCGTTGCGAGGGTGGAAGTTGTTGATGGAGAAGAAGCGCTCGACGTCATCCCTCTAGCTTTCCAGGAAGCCCAGTATCGGAAGTGTTTTGTGCACGGTGAGGTAGCGGCTCCGAAAGGTGTGGCCGGAGAGGAGGCTACACCACGCCTTGCAGGCGAGGGAGGCGCGGATAAGGACAACGTGCTCTTCCAGCGGGATGCGGATGATGATCTCCTTCACAAGTTCTTACATCTCCCACAGCTCCCGAACAACCGGCGGCGCCATCATGGTCGCAAAGTTTTTCTGATGGAGAAAGAAACCACATCGTCGGTTTGTTAAACCAATGTACATGTAAGGCTGTTAAACTATAAAATTTATGGAGGAGACTTATGTCCTCGACTGCCGCCATGGCCGCGTTCTTGTTGCATGTGTTGTAGACGTTGTGATTTAACATACTTACATGTACATTGGCTTAACAAACCGATATTGTGGTTTCTTTCTTCATCAGAAAAACTTTGCGACCATGATGGCACCGCCGGTTGTTCAGGTGCTATGAGAGATGGAAGAACTCGTGGAGGAGATCCTCATCCGCACCCCGCCGGAAGAGCCTGCTGTCCTCATCCGTGCCTCACTCGCCTGCAAGGCGTGGTGTAGCCTTCTCTCCGGCCATACCTTCCGCAGCCACTACCTCACCGTGCACAAAACACCTCTTATCCCGGGCTTCCTGGAAAGCTGGAGAGACGACGTCAAGTGCTTCTTCCCCATCAACAACTTTCGCTCTCGCAACGAGCCAATCGCCAGGACAGTTATGTCCATAGCCACATTCTTGTTGTGTGTGTTGTAGACGAGGTAGACGAGGATGAGGAAGAGAAAGAGGAGAGACTGAAGATGGTTGTATGGGATCCCGTGTCGGGGAGCCGGACATAGTTACCATATCCTCACATCTTAGACCCTGACTACGGATCAGACTATTCCGCCACGGTGCTATACGGATCAGACTATTCCGCCACGGTGCTTTGTGCAACAGAAGGTTGCAACCATGACCCCTGCAACTCGGCCCCATTTTTGGTGGCTCTTATTGTCTTGGACGACGACAAGCACGTGGATGGCGACAGTCTGGGGTATGTGTATGCGTTTGTATACTCATCAGCTACCGATGAGTGGACCTAGCGAATTCACATCCAAGTTGGAAAATTTGAAACTGGCATCCAGGAAAGGGCCTGGTGTGCTCGTGGGACGAGGGTTCTACGTCCTCCTTTGGGTTGAGGATCAGAAGCAGCCGAGTCGTTGCAGTGTTCTCAAGCACGACTAGAGACACGACTTGACGCGGATTTTTCATGCATATGCTTCAGAGCCCTGCTATCTTGGCCATCCGTCACTGTAGTGCATCTCGAGATGCGAGGAGAACATGGGGCGCTTAAACTCTCGATTAGCAACAGTGGCCGGCAGTAGACCTGCGGGGTTTTGTTCTTTTCCTCACAATGCCCAGCATCTCCCAGCACAAAAAAACATTATTGTATGAGGTCCATGTCTCTCGTCCAAAGCTCTGTCACATGCATGCTCAATCTCTCTCACACAAGCTATCTCTTTCCTCACGCTCTCATATGCTGCACAAGCTCTCTTTTACATACGAAAATAAAGGCTTTCTCTCATACTCTCACACTCAAGTTCTCTCTAAAATAGCACTCTCTCAGAATGACACTGTTCTCTCTCTCTCTCTCTCTCTCTCTCTCTCTCTCTCTCTCTCAGGTTCTATCTCTTCACTTTCTCAAAGCGAGTTGTTCTCTTACCTGCAAGTTCTCTCTCATTCAAAGTCCACATTTTTTGATAGATCATGCATTAGGTTAAGTTGAAACAGCTGGGTTCAGAGAGATATGCTGTCAGGTTCCAGAGTTGTAACGTTGTTTTGTCACCTCTATACTTTGAACTCTTCTACTGTAGCATGAGCTGTTATACTCAACACTGAAGCTAGTAAAAAAATTGAGGCCCATGAAATTTCCTGCATTTCAAAAAATATTTTGTTAAATTTCACACCGAAACAGGTCCCAAATTCAAGTGAAATTTCAAAGCAGTCTGAAAGAATTCATCAGAAATTTTACTGGCAGCAGAGGATACTGAACTCCGGTAGTCTGCTGAACACATATCGTAATTAATTGCCTAGAACAGATGACAGTTGTTACTTGATGCTTCGGCTAATACAGAAGTTCAGACCAGCAATGTCGTTCATCACCTCGAAGACTTTGCGCCAGCCGCTGCGGATGTCGCTCCTTCTCCGTCGGCGACTGTGCCACTCCACCCACTGGCCCCAGCAGCGTCGCCGCAAGCACCAACTGCCGCACCATGTGCCGTCACCGGAATCGAAGGTGACTACGAGAAAGGGTCAATAGGTCACCGTAATGGGGACTGACAGCATGAACCCACCAACGGGAGTCACGCACGTTTCTGGGCTGGGCTCAAAGCGGGAGACACTGACCTTGCCTGATGGAACTGACTGATAAAATGAGAAACCTCGCAGCAGCCGATCAGGCCCGTATGGGGGGCATGTGCTGGATGTGTAACTGAAGAAAATGGAGCCCCCAAATTAGTTTTTTACTTCTGTAAATGAAGAAAATAGCCAATTCACTCGGGAACACAAAGCACGAGCTGCGGAGAGTATTTACTCTGTAAATTTTCTTATACAAAATATAGTATATAACAATGTTGAGCACATGCATAATTTGGAAGACCATACACTAGTACAAAACGACTTACCGGTCAGCAGTAAACTCATGCCCCTTGCCAAGAACAATCACTGCAGCTAGAGAGTCAGCTATGCCACATACTATGTAAGTCCTGAAGTCTGCTTCCAACTTCTTTGCAAACTGAAGTCAACTATCTGTCACACATAAGAACATGTGTATTATTAGAACAGCGATGCTATCTAAACTCATATGCCTCAGCAAAACAAGGTCAGATAGTCACTTACAGATTGATGTCCTGATCAGTATGAGCATAAGAATATCCGCTGAAACAACTCTGTAAATAATAGATCTCTGAGTTGCTACAGTGCTACCCATGCATGGAAATACAGAGCTGCTCCAGCTTGTCAGACCCGACTTGGTCTGAAGACTAGGATTCAGAAAGAATAGCTGAAACTCGCAAATCTTAGCTACTTTATTGGACGAATTCAGGGTTTCTAGCGCGATACAAGAAGAACCTAAGGCCAACCAGGAACACTGGCGGCTAAGGGGGAAACCCTAATACAAGGAGAGATACCCAGAAAGTTTTAGAAACACGGCTTTATAGCCTTACAACTTGGAGGAAAAAGAAGGAAAAGCAAAATGGAGTAGTTGGCTCTCTGAAGGCTTGCCGGAAAGCCAACAGCGACACAGGACGCTCTCGCAGCCGTTAGATGCCGATCGGACGCCATCCGGATCTTCATAACTAGCGAAGCGGTACGGAGACAGGAGGAGCGTCAGAGTTGTCTCGTTCAAACTTAACTGAATCGACGATGCAGTGTTGAATTCTTCAGAGAACACATACTTGGGTCCTGGCACAGCCTTGCCATCTTAGCGAGTATGTGGTTGTGCTGTCACCTCCTCCAGCACAACAAACATTTCTGGGTTGTACCTTTATGTTGAAAGAAATGCACTGTGAGCATCTGCAATAACATAAATGCATAGACAGCTAAAAAATCCTTTTCAGGTGATACACTCTTTTCAGATAAATGAGGAGATACTAAACAGGTGATACGCTCTATTCAGACAGCTAAAAAACCGTTTTCTTGCAAAGCTAGGGGCGCATACGTGGGCACGACTGCGCGCTCAAATGCGTAGCTGGCAAACTTCTATAATTGCAGGGACCAGAACGAATGCGTGAGTCCACCCACAGAGTTTGACCACACATTTTTAAGCAACAAGGTCCCTTTCTAAATCTAGTCAGGGCCTAATGATGTTCTTCTGAAACCCAAAAGAAAATAAGATGTGTGCTTCTTAATGAGCTGATCTGTCATGTTTTTAGCTTCTCCAGTTACATGGTCAAACAATAGGTGATGCATGTCCAATGGGAAGACCATGGAATTTTCTGCACTACTGATGCCTCACGTTTACCTACAATCTCATATGTATATGCACAAAAGATTGGTTCATTTAAAAAAAACATCCATGGTAACAATACCAAAACCAAAACAACTAAAAGTATATGAGTTTGTTCTGATCCAGCTAAAATTGTAGTAATCAGCACATTCAAACAAGAAAACCCAGCAGTCACATCTAAAATAAAGGTAGATGGCTAGTCTCATTATTGAGAAAGGCTAGTCTATCATGGCCCAGATGATAACAACCACAAACCAGCATTTCAAGCTTCCTAGAAATATCTCCCCTTGACTGCTTCCATGACTCCCAGAAACTTCCTGTGGGAAAAGAACCACAAATAAAATGCTTGACTGACTCTGCCTTTTCCCGGAGTTCTGATGTACCTTGCCCAAGGCAAACTCATCTGCCTCTTTGCTTCCATATCCCAGTTCCATAGTTCGCTGCAGCAATGGATCCCCTTCCGTTACACACAATCATCTGCCTTGTATGTTGGTCATTTTAGTTATTCCCGTTCTGTGCATCATCCGGCAGCCGCCTTCTTCCCGACAAGCCACTTTCTGCTCGAAGCACCATCACCTCCGACGACGGCACTTTTGCCCTGGGATTCTTCTCCCCGTCCAGCTCTGGCACAAAACATTACTACGTCGGCATATGGTACAAGAACATACCCCAAGACAACATTGTGTGGGTTGCCAACCGTGCTATGCCGATCGCCGATCCTTCTTCTGCAATACTCGCCTTCACAAACAAATTCAATCTCGCCTTGTCAGACACCAATGGCCAGCTTCTCTGGATGACAAACATCAGTGCTACAGGAAATTCATCATCAGAGGCAACTGGTGGAGAAGCCATGCTTGATAACAATGGGAATTTTATCCTTCAGTCATCAGAAGGCATCATCTTATGGCAAAGCTTCGATTACCCGACCGACACTCTCCTTCCAGGTATGAACCTCAGGATCACCCACAGGACGCATGCACTACAACGGCTTATCTCTTGGAGAAACCCCCAGGACCCATCCCCGGGGAACTTCTCATATGGTGCAGACCCTGATGAGTTTCTGCAGCGTTTTATATGGAATGGCTCAACACCATACCGGCGAAGTCCGGTATGGAATAACTTTTTGGTAGTCGGGCAGTATATCGAGAGTATCAGGTCCACAATTTACTTTACGCTGCAAACTATTGATGATGAGGTATACATTTCCTTTGGACTACCAGCACCAAGTGTCTCCTCATTGTTGCTTGTGAAGATGGACTACTCAGGCAAGATGAAGATACGAACCTGGAAAAGCAACGTGTCCAAATGGACTGACCTGCAGTCAGAACCTAACCAGGAATGCAACAAATTTGGTTACTGTGGTCCATTTGGTTACTGTGATAACACGCAGCCTATTGTGACATGCAAGTGTTTTGATGGCTTTGAGCCAAACAACAAACAAGAATGGACAGCCCACAGGTTTTCACAGGGATGCCATCGGATGGAAGCACTAAGATGTGGTCAAGGGGATGGCTTCTTAAATACGTCAAACATGAAGGTTCCCGACCAGTTCGTTTTTGTCAAGAATAGAAGCTTAGATGAATGCATAGCAGAATGCACCAGTAACTGCTCCTGCACGGCGTATGCTTATGCCAATATGAGCACCAAGTTTATGAATGGCGATGAAACTAGGTGCCTATTATGGATTGGAGATTTGATTGACACAGAGAAGCTAATTGGACAAGGGGAAAACCTCTACATCCGGATTAATGGATTGAATGGTAAAGTTTACTGTCTCTGTTTTCTCTGCTTGTGCTAGTAGATGTAGTCTCTAATTTGCGGGTCCAGAGGAGCTCCAGTAATAACCCTCTTAGTACTACCTCCATCCTGGTTTATAGGTCCCCTTTGTAGTTTGTGCCAAATTTTGACTAAAGATTTAACTAACAAAAGTGGTAAAGCTGCTGCCTTGTGACCATGAGGTCACGGGTTCAAGTCCTGGAAACAGCCTCTTGCAGAAATGTAGGGAAAGGCTGCGTACAATAGACCCAAAGTGGTCAGACCCTTCCCCAGACCCTGCGCAAGCGGGAGCTACATGCACTGGGGCTGCCCCTTTTTATTTAACTAACAAAATGTTAATGCATGTCAAGAAATATTATCTCATTGGATTTGTATTTGAACATAGTTTTCAAAAATATAATGTTTGGTGACATGCGTGAACATTTTGTTAGTTTAATCTATGATCAAAATTTGGCACGAAATACAATGGGGACCAATAAACCCGGACGGAGGTAGTACAGCTCAAAATTAGTACTTATGCCTCACCCCCTTATACATGTGTGCATTTTATAGAGCTTCTCCAGCCTTGCCATCTCAACGAGTATATGGTTGCACTTTCACCTTCATTGGAAAAAAATATCTTAGTAATACATTTATGGTGGAAGAAGTGCACCATGAACATCTGCAATAACATAATGAGTAGCATGAGGAGACACTAAACAGGTGATACACTCTTTACAGATATGTAGTTGCACACGACAGCTAAAAATTGCATTTTCCTTGCAAAGCCAGCGGCGCAAATGCGGGCAGGACTGCACACTCAACCACGTAGCTGGCAAATTCTATAATTGCAGGGAACAGGGTTATACACGTTATTCCACCATAGTGTTTGACCGCACATCCTAATGTAATTTTTAAGAAACAAGCACAAGGTCCCTTTGTACATTCGGTCAGGGTCCAATGATGTTCTTCTGAAGCCCAAAAGAACAGAAAATGTGTGTTTCTTTATGAGGTGATATGTCCATGTTTTTAACTTATCCAGTTATAATTCACATGGTCAAACATTAGGTAAAGCAAGTCCAAAGGAAAGATCACGGAATTTCCTGCACCACTGATGTCTGACATAAAGACCCATGATCGCATATGTATACACACAAAAGATAAGTTTCTTTCAAAAAACATCTAAGGTAACATATCAAAACCGACAAGGGGTTTATTCCAAGTAAAATTGTAGTGATCAGCACATTCAAACAACAAAACCAGCAGTCACACCGAAAAGAAAAGTAAATGGCTATTCTGTTTGCTGAGAAAGGTAGTCCATGATAGTCTAGATGATAGCAACCAACCCAACATTTTCAAACTTCCTAGAAACATCTCTCTTTGACTACTTCCAAGATTCCCACTTTCCCAGTAGCTTCCTGTGGAAAAAGGAGCGCAAACAAAATGCTTGACTGGCTCTGCCTCAGTTCTGATGTGCATTGTCCAAGGCAACTCATCCACTTCTTTGCTTCCATATCCCAGTTCTATAGTTCACTACAGCAATGGATCCCCTTCCCCTACACACAATCATCTGGCTTGTTTGTTGGTCATTTTGGTTATTCCCGTTCTGTGCATCATCCGGCAGCCACCTTCTTCCCGACAAGCCGCTTTCTGTTGGAAGCACCATCACCTCCGATGACGGCACTTTTGCCCTGGGATTCTTCTCCCTGTCCAGCTCCAGCACAAAACATTACTACGTCGGCATATGGTACAAGAACATACCCGAAGACAACTTTGTGTGGGTTGCCAACCGTGCTATGCCCATAACTGATCCTTCTTCTGCAACACTCGCGTTCACAAGCGGATCCAATCTCGCCTTGTCAGACACCAAAGATACGCTTCTCTGGACGACAAACATCAGCGCTGCAGGAAATTCATCGTCAGAGGCAACTGGTGGAAAAGCCATGCTTGATAACAATGGGAATTTTATCCTTCAGTCATCACATGGCACCATCATATGGCAAAGCTTCGATTACCCGACCGACACTCTCCTTCCACGTATGAACCTCAGGATCACCCACAAGACGCATGCACTACAACGGCTCATCTCTTGGAGAAGCCCCCAAGACCCGTCCCCAGGCAACTTCTCATATGGTGCAGACCCTGATGAGTTTCGACAGCGTTTTATATGGAATGGCTCAACCCCATACATGCGAGGTTCGATATGGAACAACAATTTGGTAGTTGGACAGTATGTCGAGAGTATCAAGTCCACAATTTACTATAGACTGCAACCTATTGATGATGAGGTCTACGCTTCCTTTGGACTGCCGCCACCAAGTGTCGCATTACTGCAAATGAAGATTGACTACTCAGGCAAGATAAAAACACGAGTCTGGAATAGCAACAAGTCCAAATGGACTGACCTGTGGTCAGGACCTAACCACGAATGCAACAAATTTGGTTATTGTGGTCCATTTGGTTACTGCGACAACACACTGCCTATTGTGACATGCAAGTGTCTTGATGGCTTTGAGCCAAACAACAAACAAGACTGGACGGCCAGCAGGTTTTCACAGGGATGTCACCGAATGGAAGCACTTACATGTGGTCAAGGGGATGGCTTCTTAAATATGTCAACCATGAAGGTTCCCAGCCAGTTCTTGTATGTCAAGAATAGAAGCTTAGATGAATGCATAGCAGAATGCACCAGCAACTGCTCCTGCACGGCCTTTACTTACACCAATATGAGCATTGATGCTATCAATGGGGATGAAACTAGGTGCCTATTATGGACCAGAGATTTGATCGACATGGAGAAGCTCATTGGACAAGGGGAAACCCTCTATATCCGAGTTAACGGATTGAGTGGTACAGTTTACTGTTTCTGCTTCTCTGCTTGTGCTGTTAGATATACTCCTCTATTTGCGGGCCCAGTGGAGCTCCAGTAATATCCTCTAGAGTTATATGTACAATGTGAGTACAAGATAGGTTTAAGTTAGTAGTGGCGGGCAAATATTAGAGGGTAAAGACTTTATAATGCCATTATGATAGAACAGTTTGGTGTAACATATATGCAGCGTGTGAATCACTACAATCTTTTTTATACGAAAAGACAATAGCTTATTCAATTGGAGGGTGCAGATTAGGAGCCACTGGATGCAGCATGAAAATATGAGCATGCAGTGGTTCACAATATTCCAGATCATGTTTATAAAGTTAGTTAGCATGTAAAGCACTTCCATCTGAAACATTTATTAATGAACAGCTTCTAATACATGTTTCAAACATTGAGGTGTCCAGAAACATTTTGCCAGCCGCCAACACAGTTATTCCAGAGTGTATATATATCCAATCTCAGCCAATGTATAGGAAGTGAGCCTAGCTCATATTGGCGGGAGAGTCAGTGTACAGTGCCACAACCCTGGTTCGAGTCCTATTTCATTGGACTTGAATTTGGTATACAATCTACTACCTCTGTTCCTAAATATAAGACATTTTGGCAGTTTAAACTGCCACAACGTCTTATATTTATAAACAGAGGGTATATTTCCTATTAATAGAAAATGTAGTTGCTCGTACAAGTTCATAGAATCCATGTCTATACATAACTATAAAAGGAAACCTTCGCGTTCTGGCATAAGTTGTATATGCCATCTGATTATAGTGTAAAAAAAATAGGGCATGACAACCACTCCATCCAGTTCAACAAAACATGTTGTGTGCGTTTTAATGTTAAGTATCAGGCAGACATTTTGTATGTCCCAAATGTTGCGATACTCGTGATGCAATTGTTCATGTGAGAAATAGATTGCTTGAGAATTGAAACAATGTGCATGTAGTTCATACTTGTAAGAAATATTTGGCTTGTGAAACTAACTATTTAGCAAATCTTTAAATTATGTTTGCTTACAGATTGAATTTTGGCAGATAAAAAGCGGAAGAGCATTGTTTTAAAAATTACACTGCCGGTCGTGTCAAGTTTGCTCATAGTCATATGTGCGTGGCTTGTTTGGATCTGCAACTTGGGAGGTAGAACACAGTTCCATATTTTTCTCGTATATTTCCCCCAAGCATGTTTGCGCAGGGCAATGTTATTCCATATTTATGTGCTATGTCCCTTTATTATAATGCTTGCAATCAATGTTCCTGGTAGGCAAACAAAAAAACAAGAAAAATTGGAAGAAGGTGATGTCAGGAACTTCGAGCACTTCTGTTGAACTTCACGATGGAAACTTAAAGTATCCTTTTATAAGCTTCAAAGAAATTGTACTTGCAACAAACAATTTCTCTAACTCCAACATACTTGGACATGGAGGTTTTGGCAATGTTTACAAGGTAACATGAAATTTTCTCTTATAGAGCAACATAACTGTGTTTCCCTCTTGTTTGAACTAAAAGTATCAAGTGCTCAGGGGACATTAGAAGATGGTACAAAAATTGCTGTGAAAAGGCTTAGTAAGGGTTCTGGCCAGGGGGTAATAGAGTTCAGAAATGAAGTAATACTCATTGCGAAGTTGCAGCACCAAAACTTGGTTAGACTTCTAGGTTTCTGCATCCATGGAGATGAGAAACTATTGATATATGAATACTTACCTAACAAGAGTCTAGACGCCATGCTTTTCGGTATGTTCTGCTTACGTCTTGACAAATTTCAGTAAGTAATGAAATCAACCAGAATGGCTGATATTATCCCTCAATTGATGCTATGGTAGCAGATGCCACAAGAAAATCAATGCTTGATTGGCCGATGAGATTCGAGATAATCAAAGGGGTAGCTAGAGGACTTCTTTATCTTCATCAAGATTCAAGGCTGAAGATAATTCACAGGGATCTGAAAGCAAGCAACATATTACTAGATGCCGAAATGAGCCCTAAAATATCTGATTTTGGTATGGCAAGGATATTTGGCGGCAATCAGCAGCAAGAAAATACCGACCGCGTTGTTGGCACTGTTAGAATTATAATATAGGTCATGTACCCCTTTGTATTTATCCCGTTGTATAAGGGGTTTCCTGCATATGTTCCACACCTGTACATGTATATATATCGGCCTATGGCCTCATGGGAATACAAGTTGCTTATTCCTAACATGGTATCAGAGCTTTAGGTCTCTTTTTTTCGCACGCGCAACTCGTGCTACGATCCCATCTCCGCCGCCGCGGCCGCGGTTTCTCTTTGCCTCGGCGTCGCTGCTGTGTCTCCAGGCGCCCTTCACGCCTCCCGCCGCCCGCCACAGGACTCGCGGTCGCTCCCGCCGCTCCCGCTCTCAGGGCCGCTCCCGCCCGCCAGCTCCTGCCGTCCGCCAGGACTCCGCGGTCGCTCCTGCCGCTCCCGATCTCAGGCGCCGCTCCCGCTCTCAGGCACCGCTCCCGCCTGCCAGCTCCCGCCCGCCAGCTCCCGCCCGCCAGGTGCCCTCCCGCCAGGACTTCGCCCCTGCCGTCCGCCAAGCTCGCGGTCACGCATCCACTTCTCGCGGCTGCCGTTCGCTCGTGGTCTCCCGTGGTCTTCCGCCTGCCGTCCGGTGTTCTACTGCTTTCGGGTCTCTTCAAAAAAAAATTAAAAAAATTCTGCTGCATCGGGCTATGTTGCTGTCCCTCGCTGTCCGGTGATCTTCGATGGTACTAACTACACCGAGTTCGCTGGCTTCATGCGCATTCACATGCGTGGCATCCGTCTCTGGGGTGTTCTTTCTGGCGAGGTCTGCTGTCCGCCACGTCCGGTTCCTCCGGTGGCCCCTACTCCGCCGACTCCACTGGTTCTTCCTACGGATGCTAATCAGGCCGCCAAGGATGCGGCTAAGATTGCTGATGAGGCTGCTGATCGTGCCTATGATGAGAGGGCTTTGGCTTATGAGGAGGCTCTTCAGACGTATCATGGTGCTTTGTCTGTTTACACCCAATGGCTTGATGATGATGCTCGTGCTGCAGCTGTTCTCACTGCTAGTGTTCTGCCTCAGTTTGCTTCTGAGTTTCTGGGTCTTCCTACTGTCTTCCAGATGTGGACCTGTCTTCGTCAGCGCTATGAGCCCTCTGGTGATGCCTTATACCTTTCTGTGGTTCGTCAGGAGCATGCTCTTCAGCAGGGTGACTCTACTGTTGATGACTTTTATGCACAGAGTTCTGCTATCTGGCGCCAGCTTGATTCTCTCCGCAGTGCTGGTTGTCGTACTTGCCCCTGCTGCCAGGCTGTCCAGGCCGATTTGGAGTTTCATCGCGTCTACGAGTTCCTGTCTCGGCTCCGTAAGGAGTTTGAGCCCCGGCGTGCTCAGTTGCTTGCTCGTGGCCGTATTTCTCTCATGGAGGCGCTTTCAGAGATTCGTGCTGAGGAGACTCGCCTACGTGGTGCTGGTTTGCTGGAGGTTCCCTCTGTGCTCGCTACTCGGGTTTCTTCCACTCCACCTGCTGCACTGCCCCATTCTCGCTCGAGTGCTCCGCCGCTCTTGCCCACTCCTTCTGGAGGCTCAGGTCGCCCCCGTTCACATTGTGACTACTGCAACAATGATGGTCATATTGAGTCCCAGTGCTACACAAAGCGGAAACACCTGCGCAAGGCGCGATCATCCTCCTCAGGGACTTCGTCATCTCCCTCGCCAGCTTCAGCCATTGCTTTGACTGAGCAGGATATTCTGAGACTTAAGCGTCTGCTCGCGGCTTCAGGTTCTTCCTCGACGGGTACTGCTGGTTCTGTGACTGATGCTTCCCGCACTGAGCACCCGCCCTCTACACAGTCAGGTACATTCCCATGGGTTCTGGATTCTGGAGCTTCTTTTCATATGTCTTCTCATTCTTCCGCTTTGTCCTCTCTTCGCTTGCTGGATTCTCCTGTTCATGTCTTCACTGCTGATGGTACTCCACTTTCTGTTGCTAGTAGAGGCCATCTTTCCACTCCTTCTTATTTTGTTCCTGATGTTGCTCATGTTCCTCGACTTACCATGAATCTGTTTTCTGCCGGTCAACTTACTGATTCTGGTTGTCGTGTCATCCTTGATGTTGACTCTTGTTCTGTCCAGGATCGTCGCACGCACACTCTGGTTGGGGCTGGCCCTCGCCGCCGTGATTCTCAGGGTCTTTGGGAGTTGGACTGGCTTCATGTTCCTTCCGCTGCCACCACCATCGCCAGTCCCTCCGCTGCTGTCGCCTCTGTTACTGGTTCCTTCAAGCAGTGGCATCATCGACTTGGTCATCTGTGTGGTTCTCGGTTATCGTCTTTAGTTCGTCGAGGTCTTCTGGGGTCTGTCTCAGGAGATGTCTCTTTAGAGTGTCAGGGTTGTCGTCTTGGCAAGCAGATTCAGTTACCATATTCCCATAGTGAGTCAATGTCTAAGCGTCCTTTCGATTTAGTCCATTCTGATGTATGGGGTCCGGCTCCTTTCGCTTCGAAAGGTGGTCATAAATACTATATTATTTTCATCGATGATTTTTCTCGTTACACATGGCTTTATTTCATGACTTCACGTAGTGAGGTGTTGTCTATTTATAAGCGTTTTGCTGCCATGGTTCATACTCAGTTCTCTTCACATATTCGTGTTTTTCGTGCTGACTCCGCTGGTGAGTATATCTCTAAGATGTTGCGTGGTGTCCTTGCTGAGCAGGGTACTCTTGCCCAGTTCTCTTGTCCTGGTGCTCATGCTCAGAATGGCGTGTCTGAGCGCAAGCATCGTCACCTTCTTGAGACGGCTCGTGCTATGATGATCGCCGCCTCTCTTCCGCCTCATTTTTGGGTCGAGGCTATCTCCACTTCCGTCTATCTCATCAACCTTCAGCCATCTGCTGCTTTGCAGGGTGGTGTTCCTTTTGAGTGTCTGTTTGATCGTTCTCCCGATTATTCGATGCTTCGCTTGTTTGGTTGTGTTTGCTATGTTCTTCTTGCCCCTCGCGAACGCACCAAACTGACCGCTCAGTCTGTTGAGTGTGTCTTCTTAGGCTACAGTGATGAGCATAAGGGCTATCGTTATTGGGATCCTGTCGGTCGTCGGATGCGTATCTCTCGAGACGTGACTTTTGATGAGTCTCGTCCTTTTTACCCACGCCCATCTTCCTCGTTTTTTTCAGTGGAGGATATCTCTTTCCTCACTTTTCCTGACTCTCCTATCACTCCCGTCGCGCCTGTGCCTATTCGTTCCACTCCCTCTGCTTCTCCACCCCTCGTCGATTCGCCGCCACCATCTTCCCCGGTCTCCTCACCTAGCATGTCACCGGATTCTACACCTTCATCTCCGGTGACTTCTTCGTCGCCACCCCCTGATTCTACCTTGGCGATTCCTCCTTCTCTTGTTCCATCTCTTCCTCAGCATTACACTCGTCGTTCACGACCTGTGGATGCTTCCTTGGATGAGTCGTCCTCTTCCTCTCAGCCTACTTATGGCTTGCGTTCTCGTCCTCGTCCGCCTATTGATCGCTTTGGATTTCCCACCGCTGGTGCTGCTGTTCTTGAGCCGACTTCTTACCGTCAGGCTGTTGTTCATCCTGAATGGCAGTTTGCGATGGCAGAGGAGATTGCTGCTCTTGAACGCACTGGTACCTGGGATCTTGTTTCTCTTCCTCCCGGAGTCCGTCCCATCACTTGTAAGTGGGTCTACAAGGTTAAGACTCGCTCCGATGGTTCTCTTGAGCGTCACAAAGCTCGTCTCGTGGCTCGTGGTTTTCAGCAGGAGCATGGTCGTGATTATGACGAGACTTTTGCTCCTGTGGCCCATATGACCACTATTCGTACACTTCTTGCTGTTGCCTCTGCACGCCACTGGTCTATATCTCAGCTTGATGTTAAGAATGCCTTTCTTAATGGTGAACTGCGTGAGGAGGTGTACATGCAGCCACCACCTGGGTATTCTGTTCCTGATGGCATGGTGTGTCGTCTTCGTCGCTCTCTCTATGGCCTTAAGCAAGCCCCTCGCGCCTGGTTTGAGCGTTTTGCTTCTGTGGTCACTACTGCTGGTTTTTCAGCAAGTGCTCATGATCCCGCATTGTTTATTCACCTTTCTCCTCGTGGCCGGACTCTTCTTCTCTATGTTGATGATATGGTCATCACTGGGGATGACCCCGAGTATATTGCCTTTGTAAAGGCCCGTCTTAGTGAGCAGTTTCTTATGTCTGATCTTGGACCTCTTCGCTACTTTCTTGGGATTGAAGTCTCTTCTACCTCTGATGGCTTTTTTATATCCCAGGAAAAGTATATCCAGGATCTTCTTGCTCGTGCTGCTCTTTCTGACGAGCGCACTGTTGAGACTCCTATGGAGCTCAATGTTCACCTTCATGCTACTGATGGTGATCCTCTCCCTGATCCGACGCGTTATCGTCATCTCGTTGGCAGTCTTGTCTATCTAGCTGTCACTCGTCCGGACATCTCTTATCCGGTTCATATTCTGAGTCAGTTTGTCTCTGCTCCCACATCGGTTCATTATAGTCATCTCCTTCGTGTTCTCCGATATCTTCGGGGCACGATCTCTCACCGTCTCTTCTTTCCTAGCTCCAGTTCTTTACAGCTTCAGGCCTATGCGGATGCTACGTGGGCTAGTGATCCTTCTGATCGCCGTTCACTTTCTGCTTACTGTGTTTTTCTTGGCGGTTCTCTCATTGCCTGGAAGACGAAGAAACAGATTGCAGTTTCCCGTTCGAGTGCTGAGGCTGAGTTGCGAGCTATGGCTCTTTTGACGGCAGAGGTGACTTGGTTACGGTGGTTACTTCAGGATTTTGGTGTTTCTGTCACTACACCGACTATGCTCTTATCTGACAGTACAGGTGCTATTAGCATTGCGCGCGATCCTGTGAAGCATGAGCTCACCAAGCATATTGGTGTTGATGCTTTCTATGTGCGCGCTGCTGTGCAGGATCAGGTTATTGCTCTTCAGTATGTGCCTTCCGAGTCACAGTTGGCGGATTTCCTGACGAAGGCCCAGACTAGAGCGCAACATGGCTTTTATCTCTCCAAACTCAGTGTGGTTCCTCCACCATGAGTTTGAGGGGGGTGTTAGAGTTATAATATAGGTCATGTACCCCTTTGTATTTATCCCGTTGTATAAGGGGTTTCCTGCATATGTTCCACACCTGTACATGTATATATATCGGCCTATGGCCTCATGGGAATACAAGTTGCTTATTCCTAACAGGCACATAGTAAGTGATATACTGCATGAATTATCTTTATGCATTATTCTTGTGCTTGACCAAAATTTTGTTGTGTGTTCAAACAGCGGTTACATGTCCCCTGAATATGTTTTGAAAGGAGTGTTTTCTGTCAAGTCTGATGTATATAGCTTTGGAGTTTTACTACTGGAGACTGTGAGTGGCTCAAAGATTAGCTCTGTGCACCTAAAAGCAGACTTCAGCAGCATTATAGCCTATGTAAGTAAAATGACATGCTCGAATTTCTGCAAGTATAGAAAATATATGCATCTTGAAAGGGTAAAGAATGGATGCAGGCATGGAGCTTATGGAAGGATGGGAACACAAAGGATTTTGTTGACTCGTCAATTGTGGGGAGCTTCTCACTTAATGAAACTTTACGGTGCATCCATATCGGACTCTTATGTGTTCAAGGCAGCCCAAATGCGCGGCCACTCGTGTCATCAATCGTGTCCTTCCTGGAAAATGGAGATATATCACTTCCAACTCCAAAAGAGCCCATGTATTTTGCAGAAGATAACTATGGTACTGATGGAGCAGCAGAAAATACTGTGAAGTCTGCAAACAACATGAGCATTACAGTACTAGAAGGACGCTAGCACCTAGCAGTCTAGTTTCTGCATATTCATGGGTACCTTTTACAACTGTATACCGGATAAGAAACTGGTATTTGTATTGAAGAAGAAGAAGAAGAAGAAGAAGCTTTGTTTTAATATAGATAATGTATTTCAACTCCGATGGCTCCCACAGCAAAATGGGAGAGGTCGAAATGTTCTTACTAAAGACTCTTCTCATGAAAGAATTTTGGATGCATAAAAGGAGGCGAGTTAAGAAGTTGAATTTTGTGTCCTTAAAAAAAGGATAGTAGAATCGTATATTTCTTAGTTTTGCATGCAATTTGTCTCTTAGTTACCATGGAGCTTTTTTTAAGACAGGCATGAAAGTAAGAAATAGTCAGAGTTATCGGATACATCACTTTATTGTGCCGGAAATCATGTAGAAAAGCAACTTCAAATTACATTAGAAAATATACACGACGCTTACCTAGAAGAAAAGGCATCATGTCGCATTGATCCAGAGTGCTTAAAGTATACGATATAACCCTTAACTAAGCAAGTGCCATCGGTCCAGAAATGAGAAACTTGTGTAGGAGAATGTGAACCCTTAACAATACCAAGGTTGTGTGTCGCCTCTTTTTGGGGTTTTTGATAAACACCACACCCCGCTTGAAAGAGTCATTGATCAACAAGGTAATGCTATGCTACACTTTGAAATCTGTTGAAATAAGCTTTTGGGGGAGTGCATAAGCACCGTAAAGTTTCCTTTCAAGGATAAATTGATTTGTGAAAACTGAAAAAATATGCCACTAGCATTTCCACAAACACCTTGTGCCCACTCTAGCTCACTGCTCACGGGCATCAACCGAGGACACCTCGGCTCGAGATTCCGTAACAAAGGCCAAGGGGCATAGGTTGTATGGCTCAATTGGCATGTAGAGCACGCACCTTTGAGAAGCTCTCGCTCCCGCACTCCGCCCGGACGGCCTCGCGCGCTAAGCCGTCGGCGTGGCGGCGCGTCTTGGCCGGCTCCCCGTCCATATCTGCCGCCCGAGCCCGTACTGGCTCCAAATGTGACGCCGGGAAGGGGGTGGGGGTGGGGGGAGGAGGAAGAAGGTTGCGCCGATATTTTCTCCTCCTCCCGCCGGAGATGCGGCGTCTCCGTCCCCCGCCGTTCTGCTCCTGTCGACCACCTCCATACTCTTTTTTTTCGAGGCAATCCTCTCGCGCAGCTGGGCCAACGCCCAAGGGCTTTCTTTGGTGATTCGGCTCAGCTCGGCCCAACCTAGCCAGTGTTATGGGCCTTGCATTCCACGCAGTTCTCAGGCGCTCTGCTTCACGCTGCTAAAAAAAACTGTTAAAAAAATTGTCTAAAAAAACTGTTTAAACCCTTTAAAAAACAGCACAAATGTTTACACTTTTTTTTTCCTTTTTGAAGATGTACACCCGTAGGCATACAATACTTGTATTCATAATAGTAACGATACCGAGAGCGCCAACAGATGGTTCACACCTTGGCACTGTTAACGAACCACGATAGTCGTCAATCCTGGAAGGCTGGATCTAGTTTGATAAGGAACATCATTCAAAGGAGCCCTCTGAGCCTCTTCAACGCCGGATCCAGGGCCAACTCCATCCCACCCTTCAACAGGAGGCCGGATCTTTCACCGTCTTCCGCAAATCCGTAGCAGTCATTTATCGCCGCACTCCAAGAGCAGCCCATCCCCGCCATCACGCCAACACGCAACGCCAAGTTGCCCCAACAGCTTGGACTCCACAAGCCTATTGTCGGCGCCAGCAACACCTCCGATGAGCAGGAGCACGAGCTGAAAGACCATTATTCCTATGAGCACGGTCGACGGAAACCATGTACGCAGCCCTTTTTCTAGTGCATTCTTGCTGCACGCTGCTCTATCTGCTTACATCTTTTTTCCTTGAACAGCATAACTGTTTACACCTTTTCTGTCCAGCACATCTGTTTCTACACACACAAAAAAAGGTAACACGGTTGACAATTTGTCTATATTGGCGTATATCTCTATTCAGTGAATCAATACATTCACGGAGCTCTCGGAATATGTGGTACATAAGTTTACAAATGTGGAACATTACACCTCACGTCAGTTCACTAGCCTCATAAAAACCTTGCGCTGAATGAAAGGACACTAGTGGTGAACACTAAAATCAGCATTCTACCAATCACATAACCACATACAGGAAAACAACAAAACATTATTAAAAACAATGAAACATTATAAAAAACAATGAAACATGGAAGCAACCGTGGAAGCCAATTGACATGCATATAAGAGCAAGGGCAAGGACAATAATAGAGCCAACTGATGGCTATATCTTGTTGCCACATTATCTATAGTCAACATTATATAGTCGAAAATTCCCAGCCAAACAAAGTATCAATTACTCCCTATCGCACCGTTTTCATTCTGAAGCTGCCAAACCCCCTGCAAGAGCAACTGGTTCGGAACCGCACACATGCCATTGGTAGTCATTTTGTTGTTGGTATCAAAGTTTCACTCGTTATAAGCTAAACATATATATTCATGTCAGCTTTCTCTTGAATGAGTAAGACTTCGTTATTCTTCACCTGTTACTCTGTTAGATGGCTTTATTGGTTCCGGAAAGCAAAGGAAATTTTGCTTGACAAGTTTTTACATACAAGCTGGGAGCCTAGTTATGTTTCTTTAGTTGGCTCTGGACAGTCTAGCCAAATCTGCCTCCCCTGTAATGTAACATAGGTAGTTTAAATCCTCTGATCATCCAAAAATCAAATAGCAGAGATTTCTTTTCCGCTGGCGCAGGTTGGCATATTGATGTCGTACAAGTTCCTGCTGGAGCTGCAATTTCTTCGAGGCATGCAAAAAGAAGAGTGCCATCCATCAAATACCATCTCCAGGCCTGGTTAAACCTCACATTGACAAAAATTCGCACCATAGACCTCTTGTTATGTATCTCTGGCCGAATGTAACAATACCATCTCCAGGACTGTCTTCCATTTTCCATGAGCGTTACGACAGGCTTCCACTCATCAGATATAAAAGAGCAGAACTCAATTAATTTGCACCCTTTTCATTCAGTCACATTCCAAGCAGAGAACCCATCAAGAATTTGAATGACACCCTCCTGGCTGAAATGGGCATACAACATGGAGTTTGTGAGTATATAAAACAGAAACAAAAAAAGTTCACAATTTCCCTTTCCTACACCGTCATCGCAATCCACCTTCGCTTCCATTGATTCGGTCATAGTGACAAAGACAAATTCAGAAAGCAAAGTCTACCACCAGAATGTTTCCCAAAGACCACAATCTGGGTCCAGGCAAGGCGGCAAAGACGCATTCTGAAAATAGAGAGCCTCAACAAGTCAAGAATTTTTCCTGTAAAGAAAAACAAGTCAAGAATTTGAATATCCGAGGGCAAACAAATCATCATATACTAGGTAGACAAATAGGCAATTAGTTACTCGGTAAACTGAAAAAGAGAACCATGCGGCCAGATTACAGTACACACATAATTTAGCTACACCGCGAGGTCCACACCAATCAAGTATTCTTAAGCTACCAATAACTAGAAATCAGAATTACTACTGGATGTGCCTCACACAGTCATTGCTCTAGCTCCTGCAAGGCTGTGAGCGTTATGAAACTACCAGCATTCCTTGACATATCAGATAACTATCTTCACACATGAGGATGATCCATGCGCGAGTCGCTCCTTAATCCGGCGCCTGCTAGCTTTGTCCGCCTTGGATCTGTCAAGGTTGGTGGCATTGCAGTCCCTGCATGGGAATTCATCCTGCAGCTTGATTATCAACGGCCGCACAGCTCGTTCCATCACAAGCCTTACATAGTTTGTCACCTTGTCTTCATCCTCGCACCCTTGGATCCCCAGCAACTTCAAGTTTAGGTGCTTGAAATCCTTGGATGGCTCCCACACCACGTTGGTCTTCTCGGCACTGTTGTCGGGCGTCTCGATGCATGAATGTCGAGATAACTTCAAGCAAGGACATAGAAAGTAAATAACTCATGTTAATTAAACTTGCCACCAACCCATGAAGGACAACGTGACAACAATTGCAATTAAATATAAGTATAGGCCCCTAGATTTTGGAGAAATTTGCATGAATTAAATCCTAGGTAAAGTACGACAGATGAATATGCTTCCGGGGTTCTTATGAAATTACAACTATATTCCTCGTATTTCTTTCGACCAAGATACTTTGAATAATGAAGAATTTCCATCAAGAGGCGAGGGCTTTCCTCCTCGAGAAAAACATAGGAAGAACTTTTGGAGAACTCTTAACATAAGATATCCTGCAGTTTTTTTTTTTTGCATGGACATTGTCTCGCAGCAAAAATAGAATGTGGCTTGTATGCACTACTTTTAGTATTTGTAATAAGTTGGTGAGTAGTTGGAAATTAGATCAACTTGCTGGTACGTTTTTAATGCTGAATATCCTTAGAACATATAATTGTAAAAATGTAGAATAAGTCATGTACATGCTAAGATGTGGACTAAACTAAAAAGAAGGTTAAGTAACACTTACATCAATACACTGTAGGCAAGGTGCAGCTTCAAGGATAAACAGTGTCCAGTTCAGATCACACTCATTGAAGATATCCCAAAGAAACACAGAGGTCAGGTTTCTGAACATAGCAGTGAGCTTCTTCGGATGTTCTGGCAGAATCCAAATCTACAGCAAGAACATAAACACACGGCTGAAATTGGTACAGAAGGACATATGGTATGTAGATGCAGAAGATATTTAAGTGGTGCGCAGAAATTAATTGTACCATTTGTTGCTCGAAACCAAGATGAAGACTCAACAGGTTGCTGGCACTCCTTGACAGGCACTCGCTCAGCGGAAATGGCCTCTACCATGCCATGGCTCTAGAATCGAGTAGTACACTGCGAAGCTCAGGAACATAGCCAAAGTGCAGTGGAAGCTTCTCGGAGATCCAAGAATGGCACACCACTTGCCTAAGCTTAGGGACAGAAATGAGGTCGATCCGCGTGCACCCAACACAGAGGAACTTGAGCTCCTGGATCCCAGAGCACGGCGTGTCGATCTTGAGCACGAAGGGCAGATCAACCAGTCTGCAGGTACGCAGGGTGAGGCGCCTGAGCCTACCACAAGAGCTAATGAGCTCGGTGATGTCAGAATGACCAAATGCAAGGCGCTCGAGTGCAAGACTCGTGAGCCAAGAGAAGGCGACCGGGTAGGCCTGGCAGAAGGACATGAACTGCCGCCCAATCTCAGCGCGCTGCGGGACGGTGTTGCTCGGGGACGGCAGGGATATGCAAAACTCAAGGCATTCGGTCTGGCCCAAGCTCACGACGTCCTGGACGAGGCGGCCTATGGTGCTCAGGTGAGGAGGGGAAGGCATGTAGAAGCCGAGGATAAGGGACTTGAGGGCGCTGCTCTCGGCGAGGGGAACCACGGCGAGCAGCGACCGCGCCGCACCCGTGAACGCGTCCATGGCCTCGAGCGGCGTCGCGCCCTGGAAGTGAGCGACGTCGAGGTCCACGCGCGAGAGGTGCTTCGGGAGGCGCCGCCACCGTCTCGAGAGCGCCCCGGCGCGGACCGCCTCGCGCAGGTCAAGGCGCTCGAGGATCTCGAGGAGGAGGTGCTCGGGGAGAGCGCTGATCCTGTCCGCGCCGGCGTTGAACTTGGGCGGCGGGGCCGGCTGATTGACCGAAACCCTAGCGGCGGCCTTCTGCTCCGAGGCCGCGGCTCCTCCGGCGCTCCGCTCCCCACCTCCCGCCTGTGGCCGTCGATCTGGACCGGACGGGGAGCGCCGCCCCCTCGGCGCGACCATCTCGATCCGACTCCCCTTCGACCCCCGCCGGCTAGCCGCCGATTTCGATTTGGTGCTCTCTCGGCAGGCACGGCTGGATGGGGACAAACTTTTTTTTTCCCACTCTCCAGTGTAGTGTGACACTTTCCAGTTTCCACTAGGTGGGCCTTTTGCATCTTGATGATACATAATATTTTTAAAAAAATGGTTAATTTGATAAATGCCACTCCAAATCTGGCGATTTCGAGAAATCGCACGGCAATTTTCAAACTTTGAAAAATGCCATTTTCAGTGGCTTTTTTGGAAGTCTGGAGGGTTTTTTTCAAAGTTCGCAAAAATTGCAGTGGCATTTTTCAAAGTTTGAAAATTACAGTGGCATTTTTATGAATCACCATAATTAGAGTGGTATTTATCTAATTAAAAAATTGTGACTATCTGCGGCCAAGCAAAAAAAAGAATTTAGTTACTGCCTTGTAACTAAGATGTCATGCGCATTACCGAAAATATGTTCATGGTATTTTGAAAATATGTTCGAGCATTTTGTAAAATGTTCACGAATTTTTCAAAAAGATGTCCAGGCTTTTGAAAAATGTTCATCTAGTTAGAAATATGTATTCATGTATTTTCTGAAAAGTGTTCATGGGTTTGAAAAATGTTCATATAGTTAGAAACACGTGTTCATGCATTCAAAAAAATGTTCATTCAACTAAAAAAGTATTCATGTATTTGCAAAAAATGTTCATGTATTTGAAAAGAGTTCATGAATTAAATTTTTTGTTTCTGAGTATATAATATTTAATGA